>NW_027361773.1:8352500-8520000 GCF_039654945.1 Dendrobates tinctorius
TTTTGTCGGTTTTATGCAATGAAAACTATTTTATATAAAAAATAATTATTTTTGCATCGCTTTATTCTGCGAGCTATAACTTTTTTATTTTTTCGCTGATGATGCTGTGTCGCAGCTCGTTTTTTGCAGGACACGATGACGTTTTCAGCGGTACCATGGATATTTATATGCGTCTTTTTGATCGCGCGTTATTACACTTTTTGTTTGGCGGTATGATAATAAATCATTATTTTTTGCTTCATTTTTTATTTTTATTTTTTAAGGGGTTCGCTAAAGGGGTTAACTAATGGGACAGTTTTATAGGGCGGGTCGTTACAGACGTGGCGATACCTAATATGTCTACTTTTATTGTTTTTTTTATTTTTTTTAACTTTATTAAATAGTCCCAGGTGGGACATCACTGTCCTGTGACAGATCGCTGATCTGTCACATCACAGATCACTGTGACAGATCAGCAATCTGTCACAGGCAGTGCAGAAGGCTTTCTCATGCCTGCGCTTTGCAGGCACTGAGGAAGCCAGATTCGTGCAGGCCCCCGAAGGCCCCCGTCGCCATCTTGGATTCGGGGGCCTGCAGGAAAGGAGCCCCCCGCAGCAGCGCTGCACATTGCGCTGCCGTGGGGGGCTCAGGGAAGCACGGAGGGAGCCCCCTCCCTGCCGATGTTTCCCTTTAACCCCCGGTACACCGCGATCATGTTTGATCGCGGTGTGCAAGGGGTTAACGTGTCGGGGGCGGTCCGTGACCGCCCCTGACACATTGTGCCGGGTGTCAGCTGTGATAATCAGCTGACACCCGGCCGCGATCAGCGGCTCTCACCACGTGGGTGCCGCTGATCGCGATAGACGTACTATCCCGTCCATGGGCATAGGGGCCCGGGTCCCATGGACGGGATAGTACATCTGATATCAGAAAGGGGTTAATGATAGATCCATTTCAACTCTGAAATTATTCAAATTAATCAGTGTGGATTCAATTGGTCAGAATAAGGTGTTTTTTGGCATCAGGTATTACCCATTAAGCATGCAAACAAAAAATATATATATATTTTTTAACATTGTCAGTATTTGATAAACAACAGTGTAATAGATCCTGCTATCATAGGGAAAATACAGTCTATGTCTCATTTTCAGAAACTTTTCATAGGGTTGTGATAAAATGACACTGATGAATGCCACCAAAACTACCATGGACCCTAGGGCAACATTTAGACATGCTCTCCCTTCAATTAGCCCCCCATAAAAATAATAGGTATAAAAATCTGAAAGAAAGTTATCTTATTGCTGTGTTTTTCTAAGTAATACTTCTAAATAATACAGGGTGGGCCATTTATATGGATAAACCTAAATAAAATGGGAATGGTTGGTGATATCAGCTTCCTGTTTGTGGCACATTAGTATATGGGAGGGGGGAAACTTTTCAAGATGGGTGGTGACCATGGTGGCCATTTTGAAGTCGACCAATTCCTAATACTAGCTTCGTTTTGAGTAACGAGTATAATGAAAGTCAATGGGAACAGGGTCATATAACACATCAAACTTATTGAGAATTTCACAAGAAAAACAGCGCTTGGTTTTAACATAACTTTAGTCTTTCATGAGTTTTTTACAAGTTTATGACCACTTATAAAATGTGTTCAAAGTGCTGCCCATTATGTTGGATTGTCAATGCAACCCTCTTCTCCCACTATTGACACACTGATAGCAACACCGCAGAAGAAATGCTAGCACAGGCTTCCAGTTTCTGTTGTTTCAGATGCTGCACATCTTGTATCTTCACAGCAGAGACAATTGCCTTCAGATGACCCCAAAGATAAAAGTCTAAGGGGGTCAGATCGGGAGATCTTGGTGGCCATTCAACTGGCCCACGGCTACCAATTCACTTTCCAGGAAACTGTTCATGTAGGAATGTTCGGCAAGATAGTGCACCACCACATTATGGGCGTCAGGTCTGAGCATTCCTACAAGGAATCTGACCCCCTTAGACTAGCATTTCTTCAGCGATGTTGCTATCAGTGTGTCAAGAGTGGGAGAAGAGGGTTGCATTGACAATCAACCACAATGGGCAGCACTTTGAACACATTTTATAAGTAATCATAAACTTGTAAATAACTCATGAAAGAATAAAGTTACTTTAAAACCAACCACACCATTCTTTTCTTGTGAAATTCTCAATAAGTTTGGTGTGTCACATGACCCTCTTCCCATTGGAAAAAATAAAGTTGGATCCAAAATGGCCAACTTCAAAATGGCTGCCATGGTCACCACCCATTTGAAATGTTTCCCCCTTCCCATATACTAATGTGCCACAAACAGGAAGTTGATATTACCAACCATTCCCATTTTATTTAGGTGTATCCATATAAATGGCACGCCCTGTACAGTCATATAGTTACTGAGTAACAAATATGTTGTTCATACTTAAGAAAGTCCACTATGCTAAGACCATTATACCAACAACACCATATACAAGAAACAAACAATGCCGCCATAACATATATTACTACCACATAATCTTCAAATATAACACCATCCTGCTATTCCGCAAACCCACTTTACCTAAACCAATAATAGTACAACAGGCTACAAATACCGGCACACCATGACAATATATTACCAGATAGAGACCAAATAATACCACCATACTGATTATTAATAACAAAACACTGAACTAGAACAAACACAACGCTCTTATGATGACTGTCTAGGCGAAGGTATCAGTAAATCCAGTAGAGGCAACTCCAGATACTCACTAGTGAAGTTTCCAATTGAACTCATTTATTTGCACTTTTCTTCTTGAGAAGACTGTTATACCACTTCTTCCAGACACAATTCATCTCTGCAAAATGGAACACACACATTTACAGTCATGACCGAAATGTTTGCCCCCTTGAAATTGTTTAAAAAAATGAAGTATTTCTCCCAGAAAATTATTACAATTACACATGCTTCGTTATACACATGTTTAATTTCTTTGTGTGTATTGAAATAACTCAAGAAAAGAGAAAAAAAAGCCAAACTAGACATAATTTCACACAGAGCCCTAAAAATGGGACAGACAAAATTGTTGGCACCTTTCCAAAATTGTGGGTAAACAACTTTGTTTCAAGCAGGTGATGCTCATTCAAACTCACCTGTGGCAAATAACAGGTGTAGGCAATATGAAAATCACCACTGAAACCAGATAAAAAGGGAGAAGTTGAGGGTGAAATCTTGTCCGGCTGATTTTTGGGGTTTTGTGTGAAATTATATTCAATTTGTCTTTTTCCTGTTGTTTTGTCTTGTTCCAATACTCACAAAGGAAATAAACATGTGTATAACAAAATATGAGTAATTGGAATAATTTTCTTATAGAAACACTTCATTTTCTTGAAGAATTTCAAGGGTGCAATGCCAACACTTTTGGTTATGACTATATGGCTGATCACTTCTTTAGCACCCTCCTCACTTTTTCCCTACTTCTACAGTAATAATACTACACCAATAAATATAGAAAGCAGGAGTCATGTTAGCTTATGTATTCCTTGTACAGTATCAATGCTCATGTTTCCTTTGTGCGTAAATATAGTAGAATTGAACCACAACATGGCAACCATTCAGTAGTATTGTACACCTATTAGGCCCCCATACATATGTATCATCCATCTTTGTTCCCCTTCATGACAGCCAATACGTATATTTACTGACCTGAGATATAAGGGAATCTTATCCCCATACAGGTGACAATCCAGCAGTTGTTGGCTGTACACTATAGCTGACAACTTGCTGTCTCACAAATGATCGGTGTTGACACCATCCATATCTGTTTAACCCCTTAGTTGCTGTCAAAAGTGACTACATCAAATAAATGGTTAATAGATTGTGGGGGCTTGCACTTTAATCTAATTGACACACCGAGATCATGATTGTGTGGTCCTGATGTTTGCCATAACAGTTCATGGCCAAATAGCAGCCTTAAGGGCCCGTTACACATAGTGATATCGCTAGCAATATCGCTAATGCGTCACCGATTTTGTGATTATCGCTACATGTGATACTCACCTCCGACCGGTTCCCCTGCTGGCTATCGCTGATTGCGTGAGATCGGCCTGGTCAATTTCTCGTCGTCAGCTTCCTGCTGGCGCCGACGAGTGAGCCATGGACGCAGGCGGAAGATGGTCAGCCTCGCCACGTCTAACAGGTGAGTACGACCGCCGACCGCTGCTGCATCGCTAGTGAGATCTGCCTGTTTGGCAGCTCACTAGCAACCATTTAGCAATGCACCAGTGATCCTGACCGGGTCATATCGTGGTCAGGATCGCTGGTGCATCGCTAAATGTAATGGGGCCTTTAGAGTCTTCCAGCTACAGCGGCCAGTTCAGAAGTTAGTGACATTTAGGTGGTAAACAAACACTTTTTCATTCCGGCTATACCACTTTGCATTAATTCCTGAAAATCACCTGAAGGGTTAATAAAGTACCTGACAGCAGTTTTCAATTTGTCAGGGGGTGCAGTTTTTAAAATGGTATCATGTTTGGGGTTTTCCAATATATAGCACCCCTAAAGTCCCTTCAAACTTGGATTGGTCCCTCAAAAAAATAAATTTTGTAAATTTCCTTGAAAAAATGAAAAATTACTGCTACATTTTTAAACCTCCTAAAAGGCTAACAAAATAAATTAGCGTTTTAAAAATGGTGCTGATGTAAAGCAGACATGTTGAAAATGTTATTTATTAATGTTTTTCTGTGGTATGACTATCTGGATTAGAGGGATAATCATTCAAAGTTTGAAAATTGCAATTTTTTTTACATTTTTGTCAAGTTTCTGATATTTTTTTATAAATAAACACAAAATATATCAATCTAAATTTACCACTCTCATAAATTATAATGTGCCACGAAAAATCAGTCTCAAAATCACTGGAATTTGTTGAAGCATTCCAGAGTTATGACCACATAAAGTGACATTGGTCAGAATTTTAAAAATTGTCCCGGTCACGAAGGGGATAATTATTAATAATGTGGCACTCATGCATTAATAAGTTCACCCCATGAGGCTCCCATACAGTAATGTCCCCCTATGTGACCCTTATATAGTAATAATGTCTCCCCCTGTTTGGTCCCCAAACAGTAATAATGTCCCTTTATGTGGCCCCAATATAGTTAAACTGTCCCCCTAAGTTGCCTTCATTTTCAATACTACCTCCCTATGTGACCCCCATTGTGGCTAATTGGTCTGCCCCAAAAGTTCTGTACTACTGTTATAAAACCAACCAACTCTCTCACCTGTCTCCACGTTCACGCTGAGTGACTCTATTCTCTTCCTTCTTCTCCTAGGGGGCTTTCTGCCCCCTACTTACTCTACAACCATGGTCTTTTGGCCTATCCACGGCCCATAGCTGCAGAACATGCTGGCATCACATTGCAGGTGGCGTAATAGCTTTACTACGGGGTCATGTCTCAGACCCTACCTCCAGAGGTCTGCAGCTGTAGCGTAAATGAAGGGCATGGATGCAGCACCTCTCTGCTCTGCAATGGATTTCAACTGGAGGTGATTCCTTGGATGCACTTTCAGTTGAAAATAACGCTGGCCCAGACAGGCCCCACACCCTGGCCTAGGATATGTGAGTTTAAATTATCCACAAGATAAGTAAGGTTATTTACTTCACAGAAAAAAATCCAAAATGACAGGTTCTCTAAAATACCAAACTTTCTGGTTCCATGTTTTTGGTTGCATTTCTGTGCTCTAATGGTGCCAAAAAAGTATTCCTGAACTTTGCTCTCTTCTAGGCAGCCTTCCAAATCATCTTAATTGCATGTTTTTATGGACCTTTGCAGGATTGTGTAAGACTTCATTTACCCTGACAGATAATCTGAATGAGTATTCTGAAAAATGCTTGTTTTGTGATTATCTTGCAGTGTAAACAGGTTGCCAATTACCCAATGGAAGAGCAAAAAGATTGGGTGAAATCTTAGGGTACCGTTACACCTAGCAATGCACAAGCGATCCTGACTAGCGATATGACGCGGTCAGGATCGCTGGTGCATCGCTAGGTGGTCGCTAGTGAGCTGCCACACAGGCAGATCTCACCAGCGACATCGCTGGGGACGGGGGTCACTACTTACCTGTCAGACGCGGCGATCCTGCGTCCTCCCGCCCGGCTCCACGCGTCGCTCGTCGGCGCTACAGGAAGCGCCGCAGGAAGTGGCCGACGAGGAATGGTACAGGAGCTTCTCGCGCGATCAGCGATAACCAGCGGTGGAGCCGGTCGGAGGTAAGTATCACATGCAGCGATATCGCTAGCAATATCGCTGTAACGTCACAAAATCGGTGACTTTACAGCGATATTGCTAGCGATATCGCAGTGTGTAACGGGGGCTTTATGGGCAGCGTAAAACATCATCCTTCTCAGTGGTGCACTGTCCTATAAACATATGGGAGCTTCCTCTAAGGGCTAAGTCAGACATGAGTGATTTTTCATATAAGAAAGAAATGGTCTGAGTTTCAACAGTGGTTTGATAAGAAGGTCAGCAGAGTTTGAACAGTGTGTCAGTTTTTTTACCATCAAAGTCTGGTCAGAGTTTCATCAGCTTTTTTCAGATAAAAATAAAACTCATGGAGGTTTCTCAAATTTTCCTATCAAACAGACCGTGAAAAGGGGGCAGCGCACCTATGGCATAAGAGTGCTACCTGACTTTTTCACAGATCCATAGACTTAGGCTACTTTCACACTAGCGTTTCCTGGAGCTGCGGAGGGATGCGCACGGCCGCCGTGAAGCTCCTCTCACGGCCGCGCCTCCAACGGTCAGCTCCGCCTATGGGCGCATGACGCTGCATGTGACCTGCGTACACTATCTTTAGCATTGGGTACGCAGGCCGTGCGCAGGTATGCTTTAGCCGGCGCATGTGTCCTTTTGACGGTGCGCCGAGCGCACCAAAATGCAACACGGTGCATTTGGCGCTGGTCGGCGCACCGTCAAAAGGACGGCCAGCAAACGCATACCAGCGCACAGCCTGCATACCCAATGCTAAAGATAGGGTACGCAGGTCGCATGCAGTGTCATGCGCCCATAGGCGGAGCTGACCGGAGGAGGTGCGGCCGTGCGCATCCCTCCGCAGCTCCAGGAAACGCTAGTGTGAAAGTAGCCTTATATTGGTGAGTTTGAGCCAATACTCTGGTCAATATCAGAGAATTGTCAGTGCTTTTGTGCTGATCAATTGGTTGGAAAAAGTTGGACGCATGAACTACCCCATAGAGTATCAGAGGTATGACTGCTGTCCATGAAAAATACAGATCACACTTGCACAAGAAAAAAACTGATGTCTGAAGGAGTCCTATGGATAATCTTGATTAGGAATGAGCCAACACTAAAATGCTTGGGTGCTCATTGCTCAAACCGACCAATTCCTAATACTAGCTTCGTTTCGAGTAACGAGTATAATGAAAGTCAATGGGAAAGCCGAGCTTTTTTCTGGCAGACCCTACAAAGTGGTTTGGGGGACAGTAAAAATGTTCAAAAGGATGGAAAAAGTGTTGAATGGAAGGAGAACAGCATGGGGAAGAATCCTGGAAATATCTTTAACTCCCAGATCACTGTTGAGAACAATGGTGTCACACTTTTACTCCACTTTAAGGACTGGCAATAAAACATTCCAAACTGATGAGAAATTGCATTTTACAGGAAAAGAAATCTTAAGAAGCATTTTTTCCTGTATAATGACATGTATATAAGGCACAATTTAAAAAGGAATTAAAGAATAATAATTTAATTAAACCAAAATTGATTTTTTTTAATTAATTTATGAAGGAATCAAGAACTGACAAAAATAAGGGACTCAAATACACTCTGTATTAGATACAGTAGCGTAGCTACCGGGGAAGCAGAGGGGGCGGTGGCCCCTGGCCCCGTGCTCTGAGGGGGCCCACCTGGAGCTACATTACTGCAAGGCTGTGTGCACATGTTGCGATTTTTAAGTGTTTTTGCCTCGATTTTCGCTGTAAAAACGCTGCGAAAACGCTTAAAAAACACATACAGAATGCACTCCATGCATTCCTGTGGCATTCCGCACATGCTGTGCTAATGCTGCGATTTTTTTCCGCGGCGGAGTCGCATCACGGAAAAAAAATACAGCATGCTAATTCTTTTTGCGGAATCGCCGCAATTCCGAAAAGAATTGCCGCGATTCCGCACCCATAGGAATGCATGAGATCCGCTTACTTCCCGCATGTGGCTATGCCCACCATGCACAAAGTGAGCAGCTCATGTGCGGATGGTACCCACGGTGTGGAGGAGAGGAGACTGTCCTCCAGGCCCTGGGTACCATATCCCTGTAAAAAAAAGAATAAAAAATATAAAATCGGGTTACAGTGGGGCAAAAAAGTATTTAGTCAGTCAGCAATAGTGCAAGTTCCACCACTTAAAAAGATGAGAGGCGTCTGTAATTTACATCATAGGTAGACCTCAACTATGGGAGACAAACTGAGAAAAAAAAATCCAGAAAATCACATTGTCTGTTTTTTTTTCATTTTATTTGCATATTATGGTGGAAAATAAGTATTTGGTCAGAAACAAAATTTCATGTCAATACTTTGTGATATATCCTTTGTTGGCAATGACAGAGGTCAAACGTTTTCTGTAAGTCTTCACAAGGTTGCCACACACTGTTGTTGGTATGTTGGCCCATTCCTCCATGCAGATCTCCTCTAGAGCAGTGATGTTTTTGGCTTTTCGCTTGGCAACACGGACTTTCAACTCCCTCCAAAGGTTTTCTATAGGGTTGAGATCTGGAGACTGGCTAGGCCACTCCAGGACCTTGAAATGCTTCTTACGAAGCCACTCCTTCGTTGCCCTGGCGGTGTGCTTTGGATCATTGTCATGTTGAAAGACCCAGCCACGTTTCATCATCAATGCCCTTGCTGATGGAAGGAGGTTTGCACTCAAAATCTCACGATACATGGCCCCATTCATTCTTTCATGTACCCGGATCAGTCGTCCTGGCCCCTTTGCAGAGAAACAGCCCCAAAGCATGATGTTTCCACCACCATGCTTTACAGTAGGTATGGTGTTTGATGGATGCAACTCAGTATTCTTTTTCCTCCAAACACGACAAGTTGTGTTTCTACCAAACAGTTCCAGTTTGGTTTCATCATACCATAGGACATTCTCCCAAAACTCCTCTGGATCATCCAAATGCTCTCTAGCAAACTTCAGACGGGCCCGGACATGTACAGGCTTAAGCAGTGGGACACGTCTGGCACTGCAGGATCTGAGTCCATGGTGGCGTAGTGTGTTACTTATGGTAGGCCTTGTTACATTGGTCCCAGCTCTCTGCAGTTCATTCACTAGGTCCCCCCGCGTGGTTCTGGGATTTTTGCTCACCGTTCTTGTGATCATTCTGACCCCACGGGGTGGGATTTTGCGTGGAGCACCAGATCGAGGGAGATTATCAGTGGTCTTGTATGTCTTCCATTTTCTAACTATTGCTCCCACAGTTGATTTCTTCACTCCAAGCTGGGTGGCTATTGCAGATTCAGTCTTCCCAGCCTGGTGCAGGGCTACAATTTTGTTTCTGGTGTCCTTCGACAGCTCTTTGGTCTTCACCATAGTGGAGTTTGGAGTCAGACTGTTTGAGGGTGTGCACAGGTGTCTTTTTATACTGATAACAAGTTTAAACAGGTGCCATTACTACAGGTAATGAGTGGAGGAAAGAGGAGACTCTTAAAGAAGAAGTTACAGGTCTGTGAGAGCCAGAAATCTTGATTGCTTGTTTCTGACCAAATACTTATTTTCCACCATAATATGCAAATAAAATGAAAAAAAAACAGACAATGTGATTTTCTGGATTTTTTTTTCTCAGTTTGTCTCCCATAGTTGAGGTCTACCTATGATGTAAATTACAGACACCTCTCATCTTTTTAAGTGGTGGAACTTGCACTATTGCTGACTGACTAAATACTTTTTTGCCCCACTGTATATTCACCTTCCGGCGTCCAGCGCAGCCTTCCCGGGCCTCAGCGATGCTCCCGTTCCCAGTAATGCCTTGCGGCAAGGACCTGTGATGACGTACAATCTCGCGAGACCACTACAGTATCGCGGGACTTTACGTCATCAAAGGTCTCGCAAGGCATTACTGGGAACGGAAGCATCGCTGAGGCCCGGGAAGGCTGCGTGGGACGCCGTGAGGTGAATATAATCCGATTTTTTATTTTTTTTAATTATTTTTAACATTAGATCTTCTTACTACTGATGCTGTATAGACAGCCTCAATAGTAAAAAGTTGGTCACCCTAGTCAAACACTATGTTTGACAAGTGTGACCAACCTGTAAATCACATTCCAAGCGATGCTTCTGGAGCGCCCCGTGCACGGCGGCGTGAGAGCGCGCACGCAGTGAGGGCCGTGGGCTACTCGGTATCGGGCCCGTCGACTTCAAAGGGAGACGGTGTCACGGTGGCGGCGACCTGGTCCGTGGCCCTGGGGCATCCATTAAATAAAATGATGAAAGGGGATGGGGAAAAGTTGTTTGTGATGTTGCTAGATGTGGTAAAAATGAAGATAAAGTTTGTAGATGATTAAATATGTGACGTCACCTGTGGTATCCTAGTCAGCGGTGACCATACCAGCGCTGCAGTGTTGTTCCCCTGAGACTGTTGATGTGGAGCAGCTGAGGTGAAAATGGCTCTCCACAGGTAGAGCAATAGTCCCAGGGCAAAGATGTTTGATTAAGAATTAAGATGGCTGTGAACGTTGGGGTGCAGAGAAATGAGAGGAGGACACAGAGAGGTGCAATTTCTTTACCTTTTACTGGTAATTGGTTGCAATCCGGAGTACTTCATACAGATGATGGAATGAGTCCGGCTCGCCAGGAGGCATTCAGGGGATCCACCTTGCCAGGTGGGGGTTTAGGACCTTCCTTCTGTGCTTTGTGTGTGGGTCTCCACTGTTTATAACTAAGCTGCGACTCTCTATTCGTGATGATTTCACGAACCTGTATGGCTGTCAGCATGAGCCTATTCCACGGGCACCGTCCTGTTCACCGTCAGCCCCGGGCTCCTTATCTGCTGCCGTGCCCTCAGGTGTTCAATGTCGCACAGGAATTTACAATCCCTTGTACTTTCAGATTCAGCGGTCAGGACATACAGCTCCTGACCACCAAGGACTCTGGTGTCCCTTTTCTCTCTATTAGCGCTTCGCTCAGGGGTCTGCTATACGCAGTTTTTTAGCTTCCCCAGAGCCTCTCCGTCTTGAACTGACTGGATCTTCCAGAAAGATTTTTTTACCTCATGTTTAACTGTCTTGTCTTTTCTCTTCACAGCTCACAGCTGCTCTCGTTTCCATGACAACGCCCTCAGCTCACTTCTAGCTGACTCACCAACCCCCTCTGCTAGCCAGAATTTGTAAGGCAGCTCCCTTTTCTGACCTGCAGCAGGAATTGCAATTTTATCTATGTTACCTGGCATGGGGGTCCCTTTCTGCCTCCAAGCATGACTTCACCTCTTCGAGGGAGGCAATGTCACTGTGACAACCGGACTCTGGGGTGTCACATTCCCCCCAGTTAAGTTCAGTACTCCTGGACTGAGGAAAGCATAGCAAGAATTGTTAACAACAACAATTAATGAAAATCTACAAAGTCTTAGAAATGTAAAAATTATCAAAAACCAGACAAGAAAAAGAAACAATAGCACAGTTACTGCAGCGACCAGTCCTTACGCTGCTGTCCAGGAATTGTCTTTGTGCTTGTACCTGGAGTTTGGTTGGTGGGAACCGCCTTAACCCACTTTGTGTGTCCTCCCTGGGCATGGCTACAGGGCACTCTGTAGATGGGCCTGTTTTCGGCCACGCCGGCGGCTTATTTTCAAGGCCTTTTTGGAGTAACTATTTACAAATAAATGTACTGACCACACATAGTCCTGTGGCCCAATTGTCCTTTAACTGGTTATTACGAATGCTTTAAAAAGGTTCATACAGTATGTCTCTGTAGGCTCTCATGCTTAACGGTTACAACTATACACTCTTATTACTTTATTTACATTATGTAATCTCTGTAACGGGCAGGGATCTGACCTTTAGTACTACTTTTGGATCTACACAGTATAGGTGTCACTACGCTATAAGTAGACTTGTGTAAGATAGGTATTCTAGACTGCCTTCTTGTTACTCCTAGACTCACCATGAGATTATCAGATTCGCTGTTAGCAGGGGACAGATTTCCGCATTCCACTGCAGATGTATTATCTGTTACTGGAACCATTTCATTTAGAGTCTCTTCTTCATGTGGTGCAGTAGGCTGATGAAAGGTTAGAACTGGCACTACTATTGCCTGATTTACTCGTGTCCATGTCTGAGGAAAGTCTCCAAGTATAGTTTGAATCTTTTCTTCCACCTCTACTATGGGTTGTGGAGTGTCTTGGACTTCTTTCTTGTCCTTCAATTGATCAGGGCACATCTTTAAATGATGTCTTGAGACTGCTTCTAAAGTTTCTCCTCCATCTTTGCTGATGATACATACTTTGGTGCTATTAAAGTCTGAAGGTATCACGGTGTATGGCTCTGCCTCCCACTGGTCATCTAGTTTGTGAACACGTCTCTTTCTTTTGAGCACTTTTGAGTAGGAATAGGGCTAAGCAACAGCACATGTGAAAAAGACTTGGGTATACTAATAGATCACAGATATATGAGTCAACAGTGTGATGCAGCAGCAAAAAAGGCAAATGGAATTCTAGGATGTATTAACAGAAGCATTCAGTCTAGATCACGTGAAGTCATTATTGCCCTCTACTCCTCTTTGGTCAGACCTCATCTGGAACACTGTGTCCAGTTTTGGGCGCCACATTTTAAAAAAGACATCAACAAACTGGAGCAAGTTCAGAAAAGAGCGACCAGAATGGTGCCCGGTCTGCAAACCCTGTCTTATGAGGAAAGGTTGCAGGATTTGGGAATGTTTAGCCTGCAAAAGAGAAGACTGAGAGGAGACTTAATAAGTCTACAAATATCTCAAGGGCTGTCACATTGCAGAAGGATCATCTTTATTCTCATTTGCACAAGGAAAGACTAGAAGCAATGGGATGAAACTGAATGGGAGGAGACACAGATTAGATATCATAAAAAACTTTTTGACAGTTAGAGTGATCAATGAGTGGAACAGGCTGCCACGAGAGGTGGTAAGTAGTGTTGAGCGATACCTTGGGGAAATATCGGATCGGATTGGATCGGACCGATAATCCAAAAATATCGGATATCGCCGATTCCGATACCGGAAACCACTGCAAGTCAATGGGAATGAAAATAAACCCTTACTTTCCTTGCAGGTTAATTCTACATGAAGGAAACCAGCTAAGAATAATGTAGAATGTATTGGGGGAGGTGAAGGAGACATTAAAGGCATAAAGGTTTAGCCCAATCAAATGGAATAGCAGGAATTAATTTTTTTTTTTAAGATGTTCGGAGTTACAAAGATATTGACTATGTTAAGCTTTTTTATATTTTGTCAGATATTTATGTTTCACTACTTCCATGCTCTTCAACTTCTTTTTTACTTCTCCCATGCTTTCTCCTTCATCATCCTCTTCAGGGTCATCTTCTTGGTCTTCTTCGGGGTGGTCTTCAGGGTCGTCGTCTCCAGGGTCGTCGTTTTCGGGGTCGTCCTCTTCTTCGGGGTGGTCTTCAGGGTCGTCGTCTTTAGGGTCGTCGTCAGGGAGATCCAGAGTGATTACCAAAAACCATTTCAAAAAGCTTGAACTTGGTAATGTAGCAGAAGGTACAAGAAGGCTGAAGAACTGCTGAGGACCAGCTGATGGTACTGGAACCCGGTTACTAAGCAGGAGGTACCTGTGCAAGAAAGCACTACCAAGCACCAGCAGACGTTGGTGGAACTCGGATACTGAGAAGGAGGCACCTAAGCCAAAGGCTCTGCCTGGAACCAGCTGACGTAACTGGAACCCAGGGGGACATATTCAAGATTGACTTCCAAAGAACCAGCTAATGGTACTGGAACTCACATAGGCAGCAGAAGGTACACATGAAAAAAATAGTTGCAAGGCTGCGAGCCGGCCGGAGTTACCGAAATCCACAGTCCTACAGGGGGAGCTTGTCATATTGGCACTACGGAACCAGCCTTCATTGCCAGATCCCGCAGCCCACATAGGAAGCACCTAAACTGCAGGCACCATAGAGTCGGCTAACCCGACCGCAACACGACAGTACAACGTATTGGAGGCAAAGTGACGTTGACGCTACCCGGAAACAGATGGCATGCTGGAAACAGGCTGGGCAGGAGGGAGTACCCGTGCCAAAGACACTTCTGAGCAGCAACTGGCGGTGTTGGAGCCCAGGGATTACAGTAGAAACAGAATGGAGGCAGAGGCCTAATTGGAGCAAGTTTAATATCTGTAGTAGTGTGAATGTGGACAGAGCAGGAGAAATTGCCGGACACACAGCAGGGGATCAGCTGATGTTACTGAACCCCAATAACACTGGAGCATGTGTTGGCTGTGCAGATGGCACTTATGAGCAGCAATTGGCGGTGTTGGAGCCCAGGGATTACAGTTCAGGTGGTAGAAACATGAACATAACAGGAAACCTGGATACTGTTGCCAACCAATTATTTAATCTGGAAGAGGACTGGCAAATTCCTGCGAGATCCAGGCCTTGTTCATTTTCAGAAAAGTAAGCCGGTCAACGTTATCGGAGGATAGTCGCATGCGACGGTCTGTTAGTACACCACCTGCGGCACTAAAGACGCGTTCCAATAATACACTAGCAGCAGGGCAAGCCAGCACCTCCAATGCATACTGGCTAAGCTCTGGCCATGTATCCAGCTTAGAGACCCAAAACTTGAAGGGGGAAGAGCCGTGTGGGAGAACACTGAGAGGGCAAGACATGCAGTCTGTCACCATCTGGCGGAAACGTTGCCTCCTGCTGACTGGAGTTGTCTGTAGACATTTGTGGCGGGGACACAAAACTTTGCCACATTTGAGCCATACTGGTCTTGCCTTGTGCTGAGGCGCTGCTTCTGCTCCCTCTTTGTGCAGAGCTTCCTCCACTGCCTCGACGCACTGAGCTGCTTTGTAAAGCACTAGCAGCACTGCTCTCGGGTTGAATGGAGAACATGATGGAATGCACCAGTGTGTCTTGGTACTCGTGCATTTTATGCTCCTGGTTCAACGGTGCTATGAGGCTTTGTAAGTTGTCCTGGTAGCGAGGATCAAGGAGGGTGTACACTAGGGTGACCACAAAAAATCGATGTCGGAATTTTGTCCGTCTGGAACCCACAATAACGATTCCCCTTTCCAGATATTGAGATAGCCAAAATTTGAGCTTGATCAAACGACGTTAACCCGTGCCGCTCGTCGCTCAAAGTTTGAAAAAATCCAAATTGAGGTTTTTTAAGATTTAGGTATTTTGCATAGTCTGTTAGACTATAAAGAATGTGACAACAACATTGCAGAAATAGCCCTGACCAAATTTTCGAACCATTTTTGGTATTTGAATGCAGAGTTGGTGGGATTATCGTTTTTTGATCCCACCATTACAGACAATGAAAAGTTGTTAATGGCTAATAAATTGCTCAGTAGCACAGATGAACCATCAGAGTATGCTAGGGTTGTAAAGCCAAAAGTTAGGAAAGAAAAATTAAAAGAGGTAGGAAGTAACCGACTTTAACGACCTTCTGACAAAAGATGAAGAACAAAAGCAATATGTCCTGCAAGTTGTAAGCAAATGCCGAGCATTATATTCTGACGTTTCAAAAACTATTTTAACAAAAGCTCTAGAATAGATTAGATAACTATGTAAAATTATCAACTCATGAAGGTTAGCGTGCTCTGATGGTTCATCTGTGCTACTGAGCAATTTATTAGCCATTAACAACTTTTCATTGTCTGTAATGGTGGGATCAAAAAACGATAATCCCACCAACTCTGCATTCAAATACCACAAATGGTTCGAAAATTTGGTCAGGGCTATTTCTGCAATGTTGTTGTCACATTCTTTATAGTCTAACAGACTATGCAAAATACCTAAATCTTAAAAAACCTCAATTTGGATTTTTTCAAACTTTGAGCGACGAGCGGCACGGGTTAACGTCGTTTGATCGAGCTCAAATTTTGGCTATCTCAATATCTGGAAAGGGGAATCGTTTTGTGGGGTCCAGACGGACAAGATTCCAACATTTTTTTCCCCCCATATGAGATCCGGTCACCCTAGTGTACACCCAATAATCAGCTGTGTTGAGAATGTGGGCGATGCGGCAGTCGTTTCTCAGGCACTGCAGCATGAAATCAACCATGTGCTGCAGACTGCCAACTGGCCAAGAAACGCTGTCCCCTGCTTGAGGCGTCTTCTCTTCGGCTCTGCATCAACCCACCCTCGCTCTACATACTGACTACTAGAGTATTTAGTACCTCCCTCCTCTGGACAGATGTCTTCCTCCTCCATTGACTCCTCCTCATCCTCCTTACAAAGTGTCCCCTACCTAGGCCTTTGTGAGGAACCACGTTGCGCAGACTGTCCAGAAGCAGATGGCATTTGTGACTCCTCATCCTCCACCTCTTCCACAACCTCCTCCCTTAGTGCTTGCAGTGTTTTTTCAAGCAGTCAGATAAGGGGGATAGTTATGCTGAATAGTGCATCATCTGCACTCGCCATCCGCATGGAATCATCGAATGCACGCAAAACGTGGCAGATGTCCTTCATAGAGGCCCACTCAGTGGTGGTGACGTGTGAATGGCGCGCAGTGCGACTTGTTTGCGCCTGATGCAGCTGGTGCTCCATTACTGCTGCCTGCTGCTCACACAACCTCTCCAACATATGTAACGTTGAATTCCACCTGGTGGGTAGGTCACATATGATGCGATGTTCTGGAAGGCGGAATCGGCGCTGCAGAGCTGCAATGCGCGATCTTGCCATGCTGGAACGCCGCAAGTGAGCGCACTCTATGCGGACCTTGTGCAGCAGTGCATCAAGATCCGGATAGTCCCTCAAAAAACTTTTCATGACCAAGTTGAGCACATGTGCCAAACATGGGATGTGAGTGAGGTTGCCTAGGCCCAGAGCTGCCACCAGATTTTGGCCATTGTCACACACTACCATGCCTGGCTGGAGATTCGCTGGCACAAACCACACGTCGCTCTCCTGCTTGATGGCATTCCAGAGCTCCTGCGCTGTGTGGCTTCGATTCCCCAAAGAAATTAATTTCAATAGGGCCTGTTGACGTTTGGCCATGGCTGTGCTCATATCGTTCGTAACAGGTAAGCATTCACGGGTCTATGTGGAGGTAGACTGTGACGGATCCTGCAGCGCTGATTCAGAGGAACTGGAGTATGAGGAGGAGTCAATGTGTACAGACTGGATTCCTGCAATCCTTGGAGTTGGCAGAACACGTACAGCACCACTCTCAAGATCTGTACCCGGCTCCACAAAATTTACCCAATGGGCAGTGAGGGAAAGATATCGTCCCTGTCCATGGTTACGAGTCCACGCATCGGTGGTCAGGTGGACCTTGGTACTGACGGCGTTTAGTAGCGCATGTTTAATTTTTCCCTCCACATTCTTTTGCAGGGCAGGGACAGCTTGTCTGCTGAAATAAAAGTGGCTGGGCACGTTGTATTGTGGGACTGCCAATGCCATGAAGTTATGGAAGGTGTCAGTCTCCACCAGCCTGAATGAGAGCATTTCAAGGGACAGTAGTTTTGCAATGCCAGCATTCAGAGCCTGTGCTCAGGGGTGGTTTGCGAGTATGGGCACCTTTTCTCCCATGCCTGTGCTACCGATGGCTGTAGACTGGCCTGGGAGTGTGAGGATGACAGGGAACGTGGTGCTGTGGGTGGAATGACACTGTGTCTCTGTACAACAGTGCCAGAGGTTCTTCCATGGCGATCCTGTGAGGAAGCCGAACCAGCTGTGTGTGAGCTGGAGGAAGAGGCTACAACATGAGCTGAAGAGGTGGTAGGTGTCATTGTAGGTTGGCCTAGGACTTCAGTGTGTCTTTGTAACTCCACCACGTGCTTGGTCCACACATGTTTCCACATATTTGTGGTATTGAGGTTGCTGACACTTTTCCCTCTTTTCACTTTCTGATTACACAGCTTGCATTTGACAAAGCAAATGTCATCTGCAACTGTGTCAAAAAAGGACCAGGCACTGCAAGTCTTGGGAGCTCCCGTTTTGGGTTTTGTAAGAGGCATGCTCCTAATGGGTTACGAAGTGGAGGCTACAGGCAACCGAGTCTGCCCCCTCCCTCTCCCTCCTTTTTTGGCCGTTCGGGGAATCTCTTCCTCAGAGCTGCTCCCACCACCTTCCTGTACCTCACACCATGATGGGTCAAGGACCTCATCATCTACACTACCCTCTTCAAATGACTGCTTCTCCTGGGTAATCTCGACAGCACAGTACGCACCAGAAAGTGGCACCTGAGTCTCATCATCAGATGCGTACTGAGGTTTGCTGACCATAGGCACTGGCCCACCCGCCTCTTCAGATTCAGAGAGACAAAGCTGTTGCGCATCACTGCATACTACCTCTTCTTCAAATTCTCGAATGCTGCTTGGCTGGCCCCCTCTTTCCAAGCCAACAGATTCAGAGAACAGAAGTAGAGATGGCTCCTGTCCAGGGCTCTCTGACTGCCTGGGCAATTTGGCAGGCGGTGAAGAGACAGATGGGTGTTCTTCAGTGCTCTGGACCTGAGAGGATCTGGAACTAATTGAAGTCGATGTGTTAGCTGCCATCCATCCGACAATGGCTTCAATTTGTTCGTCCCGCAACAGTGGGGTACGGCGAGCTCCTACAAAGCTGCGCATAAAGGACTGTTCCCTGGGAAAACTGGGGGATGCTGAGTCACTGGTGCCCGCAGCAGGCACAGAATCCCCACATCCTCTCCCTGCAGAAACTCCACGCCCACGACCATGTGCCTTACTCCCTGCCTTCTTCATCTTGGTAGACTGATAAAGATAGGCAGAAAAGTACTAAGGGCTTAGTGTGCTTATTCCTGAACAGCTGCTAACAGGTATAAGAAACACTAATTTTATAAAGTGTGGTCTAGACTTTAATATAAGATAATGTTGCCTACACAACTGTAAAGTGGAGTGTTTGGTGAACTTTATTAACTTTTTTTTTCACAAAAAGACACTGGATGTGCCCAAAGATGTAAAACCGATAGTATCACAAACTTTTTGTAGCTATTAAAATGCAGGAAGGTAACCTACAATGCAATAGATGAGGCTCCAAAAAATAGGCTAATACTAATCTGGCTGGGGCTGCAGGGCACAAGCCAGCAGAAAGGCTCCTCTATCTACTCCTATTTAGTGTTTGCAAATATTCTAGCTGGATACGGATGGAACCACACTAATAGGTGAAATCTGGAAAAATGAGCAGCACTAATGCAAAAAAGGACAATGTATAGTGACGCACGCTGAGTGGACTACAAGCGGAGGTGGCTTGCTTCAGAACACACTACAGCGTGAGCTGCACTCACACACAGAGACCTCGCAGACAGCCGTGAACAGCGCTGTAAGGCAAAAGAAAGCTACAGCGGTTGATAAAGTAGCCTGGGTAAAGCACAATACAGTATAGCAAATCGCTAGGTCACAATGTCCCTCACAACAGCAGCGTCCTATCCCTAACTGAATTCACAGCAGAGTGAACCCAAAATGGCGGCGGCGGCTTTTATAGTGCATCATGGCATCATTTCAGCAACCAATCACTGCCATGCCAGTAGTTACATGCCTAACATGCTCTAACAGGATGTGCCCACACTTCTTAGGATCCTCCTTGGCTGAATAAAATTAAACTGGCTCATTGCATTATGGGAACTTCCGATTCCGGTATTCGATATACTAAAAGTATCGGAACTCAGTATCGGAATTCCGATACCACGAATATCGGCCGATACCCGATATTGCAGTATCGGAATGCTCAACATTACTCATGAATACATACAAATAAAAATCAAACAAGGGATATACACAAAATTACTGTGGGTCTAACACAGACCAGAGACCATGCAGAAATTGACAATGGGGAAAGCTCTTATACATTCACATAGAACAAAACAGAACTCTGTAAATTGTGCTTAAATAAAGTGCTTAATGCAATTAATTATACACAATGTATCTGTTCATTGTGAACCACAATGAAAAAAGTGTTCAATGCAAAAAAGGTGCTAATAGCTAGCTGCTACCTAAGAAAAACGCTAGCCACCTAGAGAGACTGGCACTCCATGCAAAAATCTGCTCACAATACATTAGCTCATGATGAGCTCCATATACACTCACTGGCCACTTTATTAGGTACACCATGCTAGTAAGGGGTTGGACCCCCTTTTGCCTTCAGAACTGCCTCAATTCTTCGTGGCAGAGATTCAACAAGGTGCTGGAAGCATTCCTCAGAGATTTTGGACCATATTGACATGATGGCATCACACAGTTGGCGCAGATTTGTCGGCTGCACATCCCTGATGCGAATCTCCTGTTCCACCACATCCCAAAGATGCTCTATTGGATTGAGATCTGGTGACTGAGGAGGCCATTTGAGTACAGTAAACTCATTGTCATGTTCAAGAAACCAATCTGAGATGATTCGAGCTTTATGACATGGCGCATTATCCTGCTGAAAGTAGCCATCAGATGTTGGGTACATTGTGGTCATAAAGGGATGGACATGGTCAGCAACAATACTCAGGTAGGCTGTGGCGTTGCAACGATGCTCAATTGGTACCAAGGGGCCCAAAGAGTGCCCAGAAAAAATTCCCCACACCATGACACCACCACCACCAACCTGAACCGTTGATACAAGGCAGGATGGATCCATGCTTTCATGTTGTTTACGCCAAATTCTGACCCTACCATCCAAATGTCGCAGCAGAAATCGAGACTCATCAGACCAGGCAACGTTTTTCCAATCTTCTACTGTCCAATTTCGATGAGCTTGTGCAAATTGTAGCCTCAGTTTCCTGTTCTTAGCTGAGAGGAGTGGTACCCAGTGTGGTCTTCTGCTGCTGTAGCCCATCTGCCTCAAAGTTTGACGCACTGTGCGTTCAGAGATGCTCTTCTGCCTACCTTGGTTGTAACGGGTGGCAATTTGAGTCACTGTTGCCTTTCTATCAGCTCGAACCAGTCTGCCCATTCTCCTCTGACCTCTGGCATCAACATGGCATTTCCGGCCACAGAACTGCCGCTCACTGGATTTTTTTTCTTTTTCGGACCATTCTCTGTAAACCCTAGAGATGGTTGTGCGTGAAAATCCCAGTAGATCAGCAGTTTCTGAAATTCTCAGACCAGCCCTTCTGGCACCAACAATCATGCCACGTTCAAAGGCACTCAAATCACCTTTCTTCCCCATACTGATGCTCGGTTTGAACTGCAGGAGATTGTCTTGACCATGTCTACATGCCTAAATGCACTGAGTTGCCGCCATGTGATTGGCTGATTAGAAATTAAGTCTTAACACACAGTTGGACAGGTGTACCTAATAAAGTGGCCAGTGAGTGTATATAGTGCCTAAAATCAGAAGGTGTGTGTCATGGTCCAGTCCAGAGTTTATTTTCTGCTGTCTTCACTCCGGACTGGTCATGCGGGAGTTAATCTCCTCAGCCTCGTTCTGGAGCTAGCTGGGGTATTTCAGTCTCTCACAGCCTGCTGACCAGTGTTAGTGATAGCTCAAGCTTCCAGTTTAGAGCCTCTGACCCTTGTGCCTTGGTGTTCCTCCTGCCTTTGACTGATATTCACGTGTATGACCCGGACTGATTTCTGACCCCCGTCTCTTGCTATTCGTATCTGCTGTTACGTTCCCTCTCTGTCATCTGACTCCCCGGCTTGTACCCCAACCACATATTTCGTCTCACGTTTTGAACCCCGTGCTCATGTTCTGGCTTTCTGACACTCGGCTTGGTATTTTGACTACGTGTATTGCTGCTCCTTCTGGTACGTCTGCTCCTGCTAGTTTCTGACTCGGTTCGTCTGACTATTCTCTCTCGTTACCTGTGGCACCTGTGCTGTTGCTCAGGGTTGCTGCTCTTAGTGTGTAACCTCTCTTCCCTCACCAGCTCCCCCTGGTGGAGGTTTCACTACATTATCACTAACCTCATATTTAAACGGGATTTTGCACTTTTTTTTTCTTTGGTCAAGGATCTGCTGCATAACTTGGCAGATCAAGTGTCCAGTTTGACGCAGATGGCGCAGGACTTTTCTGTGAATCATCAGTCCCTTGTCATGTCTCATACCCACTTACAGAAAGAACTGACTGAGACTATTAACACCATGCAGGGAAACACCTCTCATATTGTTTGTCCACCAGGTGACTCTGTAGATGTTATTTTTCACTCTCCTGAACCCTTAGTTAAACTTCCTGACACACTTTCTGGTGAAAAAGATAAATTTCACATATTCAAGGAGAGTTGTAAATTATGGTTTTCTCTTAGACCCCGATCGTCTGGGGATGAGACTCAGCGGGTGGGGATTGTTATCTCCTTACTTAGGGAGGGTCCCCAATCCTGGACTTTTTCATTGCCCCCTACTGCCCCTGAACGGATGTCTGTAGATAGGTTCTTTGAGGCCCTAGGACTTATCTATGATGAACCGGACCGTGTTAGGGTGGCAGAGGACACTATTTTGAGTCTGGGGCAAGGGAAGCACTCAGCCGAGTGGTACAGCTCTGAATTCCATCGATGGTCCACTGAGGTGTCCTGGGATGACTCCGCACTGAGATGTCTGTTCAGGAAGGGACTGTCAGATTGCTTGAAGGACGCTCTGGCTCTCCATCCACCTCCCAGCTCATTGGAGGAGGCTATGACTCGGGCTATCTGTATGGATCGGATACTGTGGGAGAGAGGTGTTACTCAGCGAGGGTTTCCATTTTTCCCTGCTAACCCTGATGTTTTGCTTCCATCTGAACCTATGGAGGTGGGAGCCACCAACCCCCAGGAGAAAGAGAGGAAACGGTGACGTGATGGAAAATTGTGTTTTTACTGCGGAGATCCCAGACATTGGAAAAAAGACTGCCCCTCCTGTCCTCCGACTAACTAGCGGCTGAGTCTGGGTGATAATCGTGGAGGTCACCCAGACTCTCAGGTACCTTTTTCTTCTTTTTCAAAGATACTGCTAAAGGTGGAACTTGGTGTCGAGAACGGCTTTTTCCATACTTCGGCTTTGGTAGACTGTGGTGTTGTGAGTTCATTTTTCCCTTCACCATTGAGGTCTGATGAACTCCCTCCTCTAGTGAAGGAAGGTAGTGAGACTGATTACCAAACACCTGGGCAGCTTGATGATGACTGGGTGGCTGGAATTGAGGACTGGATATAAGGCTGCTGACGCCCGTCTTCCTGGCTGGTGATTTTCCTGGTGGATTATTGGAGACCAGTCTGATTCCTGCATCTCAAAGATAAGTTTTTCTGCTCTGCTTTGTACTCTTCAGTTTTGTTCTTGTTTTGCCTTGTTTTTTGGGAGTTCTGCCATCCCTGGCCGGGGGTGAGCTGAATTCCATTTTTGTCTCTGATCTGTTGATATTTTGCTCTGTCTTCAGAAAATACCTGAGTGCTGATATAGTCTTTTTGAAGCCTAGCGTCTTCAGGGCCTTTTTCCCTATCAGTCTGTTGGCTCTTGTTTTGATAGGGTTTTTGGCGGATTGCAGACAGCAGCTTTCCTATCCTGTCCTATTTAGTTAGCTTGGGCCCCATCTTTTGCTCAGCCTATCTTTCTATCTGTGTGAGTGTTTTTTCATCTTGCTTCACCGTCATTATATGTTGGGGGCTGCCTATTGCTTTGGGGTCTGCTCTGGGCAGTTTAGCTTTCCCTTTCTGTCTTTAGGCTATGTAGTTCTCCGGCTGTGATCGAGGGGTCTAGGGCACCGTAGGAACCCCCACGGCTACTGCTAGTTGTCGTTGATAGGTTCAGGGGTCTGCAATCCGATAGCTGCCAACTTATCTGGTTTTCTGGACTTAGCTAATATTTCTGTTTTTGCCTCATACGGTGACTCATTCATAACATTCAGGTATGATCACCCACAGTCACTTTTGTGTATATCCCTTGTTTGATTTTTATTTGAATGTATTAATGAGTAATAAATTTTGAATTTTTTAATTTTGCTTCTTTTTCTGTCATTCGGAGATGGCAGACGTGGATTATATATAGTTAATTGGAGGTGGTATATATACACATTTTGGACATTTTTGGATAGTATAAAAAGGCCAATTAGTATCAAAAGCATCTCAAACATTATTAGCTCAAGATAGATTAAAATTACATGTAGAGGGGGGAAGAACAACCAGAATGGGGGCTCTAATATTGTAAATATTATATGCCAGATTATCCCAAAATATGCAGCATATCATAAATAAAGTGATATAGTGTATAAGTGCATAAATACCGCAAGATGGCGGGAAAAAAGAAAAATTATCTTGCATGCATGTAACAGGTGAATGAACCTGTTAAAGATAGATGATGTAAGAATTCAAATATGTACTGAATATACCTTGGTAGCAGTCAGGAGTCAGGGGACACACCTTTGTGTTTCCCGTCATTCCTGACTGCTACCCAGGTTTATACATATTTGAATTTTTTAGGTAATATAGCGATCACGAGTGACATTATACACAAGAGCTTTGTATATAGTATACAGGTAATACAGGGGTCACTAGTTACATTATACACAGGACTTACAGTGACGTCTCTCTATTTGAAGTCCTTCATGTTCGCTTTTCTTCTTCATCTGGCACTGTTATCAATAGCTGATCGGTTCTAGAGCACATTCCCCACTTATTCCCTGACTTATACACTGCACCAGATGAAGAAAAAAGGCGACATAGTGCCGCCCTGCACAGGTATCAAAATATGGACCCTTGGTATAATTTCCAACAAAAAAAAAAAGAAATAAACCATGTCATCTTGCCAGTCAAGTCTTCCTTCTGGTGAGAGAAAGTAGTCAGCAAATGTATCCCTCATTTTTTAAACTGACCCAGTACTCCGAACACTTGTCTGTTGATAATCCCACAAGGTTGTTTCACACACATTTTCCTCAAAGGAAACAGGTTACTTTGAAATTACAAAATTGTGCAGGATCACACATGCCTTCACCACCTCATCCACAGTCTCAGTTTTCAATTTCATAGCAGTTAACAGGACTCGCCATTTTGCAGTTAAAATCCCAAAAGCGCACTCCACCACTCTTCGCGCTCTTGTTAAGCGATAGTTGAAGATTTTTTCCTGTGTGTCAATCCATGACTCTTATATGGCTTAAAAAGATGTTTAGACAGTTGAAATGCTTCATCGCCAACACACATAAATGGCATTGGTGGGCCTGTGGTTCCAGGGAGTGGTCTTGGAGGTGGAAATTGAAAATTTTCTCCAAATAAACGATGCCCCATTGCAGACATCTTGAAAACCTGTGAATCATTGGATCAACCATACGCACTAATATCAACTGCGATGAATTTGCATTTTGAGTCTGCAATGGCCATCAATTCAATTGAGAAGAATTTCTTATAATTGAAATATTCTGATCCAGATCCAACGGGTTTAACAATCCTTATGTGCTTCACATCCACTGCATCAACACAATTAGGAAACTGGCAGATTTCTTGAAAGTTGTCAGCACTCTCCAGCCACCTTTCCTGTGTTAGATGTGGAATGTACTCCTCATGTAGACAATCCCACAATGCCCGGCAGGTCTGTTGGTAATGGAGGGAAGAAAAGGATTCTCCAGTTGCCAGGAATCTGTTAAAAAAAAGGAAAAAAAGAAAATTAATAAAAACTACCAGCAACAACATGACACTAGAAGTCTGCAGAATCAGAAAACATTTTAAAAAAGGTAACTTACCGAAGAGTCACCATCAGACGCTCCACTGGTGATATTGAAAAGCGCAAGTAGGTGTCCCTTTTCTGGATTTGAGCTCCAACATGCTCCACCAAAATCTCAAAGAGGTCCTGTCTCATCCACACATAATTGAAGAACTTCTCCGGGTTATCCCTCAATTCAAGATAAAGCGTAGAAAATACACCAAGGGTCAATCGCTGTGCATTGATAGGATGAATCCACTGACGACTTTTTCTTCACCGATGCAGGATTCGCTGTCTTTTTTCCTCCTTGGGCCGAGCAATCATTGCCAAATGATTGCACTCAAAATCAAAGTCCACACATATGCTATCAATGTTCGCTATAACTCCTTCCATCTCTGCCACTAGCTCTACAACCTTTCAAAGATGTGGTGTTAAAACACCCTATATATACTATAGTTATCCAGTAGTTTCCAGTATCCAATCACGTTTGGGATCATTTTCCAGTAGCAAATCATGTTTGGGAGCATCCCATTTGGGAAGTCTTGAAAAAACGGATCCGTCGAAAAACGGACCAAACGGATGGAAAAAACAGATGTAACAGATGAAACCGATCCGTCTTTTGACGGATCCGTATAGAGATCCGTATAGCGGATCGGTTTCGTCCGCTTTTTCACATTTTTGGCGGATCCGTCAATCCGCCACGATGTCGGATTGTGACTGATGCCAAAAAACTGAAGTGTGAAACAGGCTTTATGGGCACACTGACGTTACGTCATGTTAATTATTTCTGCAGTGCAATACATTTCAACTGAAGGTGCATTCTCGGACGCAAATTCAGTTGAAACCAGCGGGGCTCCTTCACCAGAGAAATGTCCGGTGTCTTGGTGGTCCAGTCCGACACCACTTCTAGTCGTGGAATGAACAAATTGGTGACATATTGCATCTTTTTTCCATTCTTCAAGAACATCCTCTTTTAGAACTTGGATTCTGGATAAAGGGCAGGGGTGTAACGACCTGGACCGGGCCTGTGCAGTTGAGGGGACCACCGATGCCAGCACAAGCTTCAATTGTGTTTAGCTGAAGTGTATTGTGGAGCACAGAACAGACAGCAATGCATTCTACTGGCCAAACAGAGGCGAGCAGCTGATGTTGGCATGCACGTGACTGGGGACACATGGCAGTGACATCATGCCTTCTCGTCGCTTGCATGCTGAAGTCAGCTGCCAGCTTCAGAAGAGGGCGCTGCGTGGAGGGAAGGTGAATATAGTTGTTTAATTTTTTCTTCTATGCATTAAAGAAAAGCGGAAGAACAAGGGACATATACCAGAATGGGGCCCAGGATAAAGGACATACACTGCTCACAAAAGTAAAGGGAACACTAAAATACTGCATCCTAGATATTACTAAGTGAAATATTCCAGTTGCAAATCTTTATTCATTACAAAATGGGATGTGTTGAGAACAATAAAACATAAAAATTATCAACATAAATCAAACTTAGTATCCCATGGAGATATCACTTTGGAATGCAAAGTGGAAAATCAAATTACAGACTGATCCAACTTCAGTGGAAATGCCTCAAGACAAGGAAATGATGCTCAGTAGCGTGTGTGGCCTAAACCTGCCTGTATGACCTCCCTACAATGCCTGGGCATGGTACTGATGAGGTGGCGAATATTCTCCTGAGGGATCTCCTCCCAGACTTGGCTTAAAGCATTCGCCAACTCTTGGACAGACTGTGGTACTGTGGGGAGGACCACCATATAGTGATTGGGCCGGAACCAAGGGGACCGCCATCAGAGTTATTGAAGGAATCACATCAGGAGAATTACAAAGGGAGACATGAGACTGGGGTTGTCAGGGCAACAGGGGGCGGGGCTAGGGTAAAAGGAGCAGGGGACGCGCAGAAGTGGCAGTTGGGGAATAGAGAGAGTGAAGGCAGGACGCAGGGTGACTTGCAGGGGCACCGAGAGGAGCCTGCGAGTAGAAAGCTGAACATTTACCGACAAGAGAGACTTGAGAGACTGTTCCCAGAGACTGCTCCCCGCTCCCGTTCTGGGAAAATCATCCCTGCTACCCCCCGCCTTGGCGAGAGAGGAACTTTACCTCAGGTTGTGGCCGTGAGTACCCATAATCAGGCCACAGAGGCCTGGGCACTTCCCCCCAGCCTTCCCCCATCACGCCGACCCGGCCGTCACCGGCTTGAAGATATGCCACCTCGTCACAGGCGAGATAAAAGGCTCGCTGCCCTAGCTTTGGGAGAGACTCCTTGATAAAAGACAGCTACAGGTCATCTGGGGAACTGCGTCATCACCGCGCGCCTCCACCATCGCTTTCTTCAGGGCCGGTTGCGCCCCAAAGGCAGCGCTTTCTTCAGGGCCTGTAGCGCCCCAGCGGCAGCGTATTCTTCAGGGCCTGTTGCGCCCCAGCGGCAGCGCTTTCTTCAGGGCCTGTTGCGCCCCAGCGGCAGTGTATTCTTCAGGGCCTGTTGCGCCCCAGCGGCAGCGATTTCTTCAGGGCCTGTTGCGCCCCAGCGGCAGCGTTTTCTTCAGGGCCTGTTGCGCCCCAGCGGCAGTGCTTTCTTCAGGGCCGGTTGCGCCCCAACGGTCTCGTTTTCTTCAGGGCCTGTTGCGCCCCAACGGTCTCGTTTTCTTCAGGGCCTGTTTCGCCCCAACGGTATTGCTTTCTTCAGGGCCTGTTGAGCCCCATCCCTCCCAGGAGTAACGAGGCGTTAGGACAGCCGCCTCAGCGACCTCTACGCGGCCACTTTCACGAACCTGTCAGCCCCTGGAAGGCTAAGTACCGCAATAGTGTTGTTAAGATTGTTGAGTCCCTGCGTGGACTGTTTGTCCCTGTATTTCTTGTTTGTTCAGTTAAAGCCCCAGCGGCTAGTTTGATAAAAAAAAGGTTATTTCACCAACCACCATCCGTCTAGTGTCTCGTCACTGCATCCTGCGAACCTGCAGAACCCTACATTTGGCGTAGTCGGCAGGATGCAGTCTCCGAGCGTAGACGGTGGTGGCGCAGGTCAGGGGGAAGCTGTAGACTCTGTAAATAATGAGGGCCCCTGTACTAGCATTTCATTGGGGGCCATGCTGAACAACCTGCCTAGATTCTCCGGCTCCAATACTATGCTATGGAGCTGGACAGAGCGAATGCGGGGGCTCTTTCGGATGCACCCAATGATCCCTGACCTGGAAGCTGAAGTGGCACTCATGGCCCTAGACGGGGAGGTGCAGAGGTCAGTGATGTTGAAACCTCCAGGGCACCGCAACACTTTTGAAAAGGTGTTGCAGATAGTGGAACAGACCCCCGGGGATCCCACTAATGTGGGAGAGTTAAGGACCCGTCTGTTTAGCTGAATGCAGGCAGAGGGGGAGACGATTACTCAGTATATGAATGTACTCCAAGAGCTGCATACGGCTATTGAAAGAAAAGACGGGGTAGGGGTAGGAACTGTTGACATTACCCTACGTGACCTACTGGTGACTGGACTGCGAGATCCACTGATAAAGCAGGCATTACGGGAACAGATCAGAATGAATCCCCAAATAGACTTTTCAGAAGTGGGAAGTCAGGTACGGGTTCGGGAGCAAGAGCAGGGGATGGCAGTCCCCGTGGGGAAGGTCCGAGGTGTGGAGGCCTCCTCGGTCACAGTTGAGGAACCTCAGTGGGTGGAGGAGATGAAGCGAGAATTGAAAAATATTAAGAGCGAGTTGGCTGAAGTAAAGAGAAGAACTGAACCGGAGACTGGGCGACCCAGTGTTAATCCTGGTCCCTGGGGGTCACGCTCTCCAAGGGGTGGTCAATCTCTACCGGCCCGGTGTTATGAGTGTGGAGAACCAGGCCACTTCGCCTGAGAGTGTCCGCGGCGTGAGAGATACCCACCCCGGCGGCCATTAAACTAAAGGGCTCCGGGCTGGGGGGACGTCGCTCGGAGCCGAAAACCACAACTAGGGGTGGTGGAAGTCCCAAAGATTTGGTAGCAAAGTGTCCGGAAGTTTGGGCAGAAGTAGAGGGCCGAGCCGTCCGGTGTCTGGTGGACACGGGGTCACAAGTAACCACTATGCCCGCAGTGTACTTTCAACGAAACTTTCCGGAGGCAGCAAGGCCTCAGTGGGGGCCCATGATTAGACTAGTAGCCGCCAACCCACTGCCGGTCCCAGTTGCCGGGGTAGTGTGGGTGCAGGTGACGTTGTGCGGTAAACCCCTCGGCCGCAGAGGGGTGGTGCTGACTCAAGGAGAAGCTGATCAACGACACCCCGTCACCCTAGGCATGAATATTTTAAAAGAGTTTGGCAACCTGTTGCTTAATGATCCCACACAAAGGACACTGAAGCAGTGGGGTTCTCGCACAGCTCAGGGACAGGTATTCCAGCAGCTGGTGCGAGGTGCGCGGGTGCATCGGGACTGCCAGGAGGGTGAGGCTCTGGGCAAGGTCATCGCATCAGCGGCATCCCTGCTTGTGCTGCCTCCTGGAAAGACAGTGGTGGCCCTGCCAATTCGGACCCCGATACCTTTGGAAGGCGTAGAGGTGCAGGTGGAGCCGTGTCACTCAGAGCACTTACCACCTGGCATACTGGTGGCCCGTTCCCTCGCTACGGTGCGAAAAGGAACCGTCCTGGTTCGCTGCGTTAACCTTGAAGACCGAGATACCATTCTGAAAGCACGGACTGTACTGGCCAAACTAGTAAAGCCTTTAGAAGAAGTGCTGCCCGCTCCTGCGGTTCAATTACGAGTACACCCCGAGGATCCTTGGGAGGTAACAATACGAACCTTACAGGCCCACGAAGTCTCGACACAAGAGAAGGGCCGAAATATTTTGGAGCAGATGCGGGCCGAGCTTTCTGGACTAACTGCGGCCCAACTTTCACAAGTAAAAGCATTGCTGGGACAGTACCATGAAGTATTTGCTAGTCATGAGGACGACTTTGGGTGTACCACCGCCATCACTCATGAGATCCCCACAGCAGGAGCGGCCCCTATCCGAGAACGATATCGACAGATTCCGCCACAACTCTATCAAGAGGTGAAAACTTTGCTGGCTCAGATGCTACAAAAGGGGGTGATACAGGAAAGTCAAAGCCCTTGGGCGGCCCCCATCGTGTTGGTCCGGAAGAAAGATGGTACACTATGATTCTGTGTGGATTATCGTATATTAAATGCTTGCACTATTAAAGACTCATACCCACTGCCCCGCATAGAAGAATCTCTGTCTGCATTGGGCAAAGCAACATATTTTTCGACCCTGGACTTGGCTAGTGGGTACTGGCAGGTGCCCATGTCAGAAGAGGACAGAACTAAGACGGCATTCATAATGCCCATGGGACTGTTTGAGTTTAATCGAATGCCATTCGGGCTGGCCAACGCCCCCGGGACATTTCAGCGATTGATGGAGCGATGTCTAGGGGATCTCAATTTTGAGGCCACGTTGATCTACCTGGATGACATCATTGTCTATGCCGCCTCCTTCGAGGACCACCTGAAGCGGTTGGGACAGGTACTCAGCCGGCTGCAAAAGTACAGGTTGAAGGTGAAGCCTCAGAAATGCCACCTATTTCGCTCTCAGATTGAGTATCTGGGTCATGTCGTTTCGGCAGAGGGTGTGAGGCCATCCCGGGAGAAGATTGCTGCTATCCAGGAATGGCCTACCCCCGAGACGGTGAAAGACGTGCGGGCTTTTCTGGGGTTAGCTGGATATTACCGTCGTTTCGTAAAGAATTTTGCATGTCGAGCTCGAGCCCTGCATGACCTGCTGAAGGGGGCTCCCGCTGGGGCCAATGGGCGAAAAATCCAGTGGCAACACCCTCAGGAAGAGGCCTTCCGAGATCTCAAGGCTGCACTCTCGGATGCCCCAGTGTTGGCTTATGCGGATTTCTCTCAGCCGTTCATCCTGCACACTGACGGGAGTCTTCACGGGCTAGGGGCTGTGTTGTCACAGGTTCAGGATGGCCGGGAGAGGGTGATCGCATATGGAAGCCGTTCACTCCATGACTCCGAGCGTAACCCTGACAATTACAGCTCTTTTAAGCTCGAGCTCCTCGCAGTGGTGTGGGCTATGACGGAGAGATTCGCAGAGTACCTAGCGGGCTCCGAGGTGGTAGTGCGAACTGACAACAACTCACTGGCTCATTTGGAAAACGCCAAGTTGGGGGCTTTGGAGCAGCGATGGGTGGCCCGAATGGCAAAGTACAATTACAAGATTATTTACAAAAGAGGGGCCGAGAATGTTCATGCAGATGCTCTCTCTAGGATTCGACATACAACTCCCGGACAGAATCGAGACGAAGAATTAGAAGGAGAGGAAATACCTTTCGCTCTTACCGCTGCCGTGCTCACCAATGTTGATGCAAAAGTATCTTCCCCAGAGGCCCACAGGGGGATCCTGGAACAATCTCGTGATAAGTGGATACAACAGCAACAAGAAGATGAAGAAGTTGGACTTCTCCGGACATGGGTCGCCGCAGGTCAATTACCCACTGATACTCAACGACAAGCTTTGACCCAAGACCTGTCGCTGATGCTGCGACAATGGGAGAGACTGATTATCCGAAAGGGACTACTGTACCGTAAAATCACTTCGCAAACAATCTCAACGACTGTTTGGCAGGTGGTTACGCCCGGAGCACAACTACACGAACTGGCTCGAGAGGCTCACGAAAAAGGGGCCCACTTTGGAGTCAAAAAGACTTTGCAATGGTTACAACAGAAAGTTTATCACCCACGCTTGTCGGCTGTTGTGGACGAAGTTTGCCGAACCTGCCGCTTATGTGAATTGGCCAAACCGCCTGCTCAGAGGGCCGCAACACAGACGATTGTGACTTCAGAACCCTTTGAGCTCCTGACGGTGGATTATCTCCACATTGGTCCCGCATTCCAGGGATACGAACACTGCCTCGTCATGGTGGATCATTTCACCAAATTCGCTGTGGCCACCCCTACTCGAGACCAGACCGCGGAGTCAGCCGCCTCCGCAATTTGCAGAAACTTTATACAAGTGTACGGCTGTCCTCAACGTATACATTCCGACCAGGGAGCATGTTTTTTGGGGAAAGTTATGGAGGAACTACATCATCTTTATGGGATTGATAAATCCCGGACCACACCATATCATCCGCAAGGGAATGGGGCTTGTGAGCGATTTAATCGAACATTGATTCAAATGCTACGCACTCTGGAGAGTGACAAGAAAGCTCGTTGGCCTGAATATGTTTCTGAATTAGTGTGGGTTTATAATAATCGGGTACATCGAGTAACGGGCTATACTCCTTATTTCCTGCTGTTCGGACGAGAGGGTAAAGGGATCACGAAGGTAGAGTTGGACCCCGAAGAGCCTCGGCCCTGGACCGGAGTGTCGTCTTGGGTCCGAAATCATCGCCACAGGTTGCAAACTCTTCACCGAATTGTACATACCAAACTTCAAGACTGGGAACACCCAGGGAAGAATACAACCTCCCCTCCCCATCTCCAAAGCGGGGACCGTGTGCTTGTACTAGATCAACGCCCCCAGAATAAACTGGAATCACGTTGGGAAGAGAGTCCTTATCGGGTACTACGCCGTATCCATCCAGAAGGACCTGTGTACGAAATATGGCCTGAGCAGGATGAAACACTGCCCACCCGCATTGTGCATCGTAATATGTTACGCCCGTGTATTTCCACCGACCCAAAGCAACCGGAACCCGTCCCGAAGACATCCGAACCGGAGTCCATATACTGGGACTTGTACGACGAGGATTTCCCTCCAGTTCCCAAGGGCCCTCCACCCAATAATGAGCCAGTTGACACAATTAACCCACCGGCATCTTGCAGCCCACCGACGTCCACCACCCCAGAATTTTCCACCCCAGAAGATTCCACCCCAGTCGAACTTAGACGCTCCGAGCGGTCAACAGCCGGCAAACCTCCCGAACGGTATGAATAAGACCAGTTCGTATGGCAACGAATATTGACACCTTTACAGTCCAATCTCAATAGACTAACTCCCTCGCCCGAGGACTGGCGAGCTTACAGGGTGGGGGAATGTGGGGAGGAGGACCCCCATATAGTGATTGGGCCGGAACCAAGGGGACCGCCATCAGAGTTATTGAAGGAATCACATCAGGAGGATTACAAAGGGAGACATGAGACTGGGGTTGTCAGGGCAACAGGGGGCGGGGCTAGGGTAAAAGGAGCAGGGGACGTGCAGAAGTGGCAGTTGGGGAAGAGAGAGAGTGAAGGCAGGACGCAGGGTGACTTGCAGGGGCACCGAGAGGAGCCTGCGAGTAGAAAGCTGAACATTTACCGACAAGAGAGACTTGAGAGACTGTTCCCAGAGACTGCTCTGAGGATCTTGGTACTTAATGGCAGTCAGGCTACCTCTGGCGAGCAGATGGAGGGCTGTGCAGCCCTCCACAGAAATGCCACCCCACACCATTACTGACTCACTGCCAAACCGGTCATGCTGAAGGATGTTGCAGGCAGCGTATCGCTCTCCATGGCATCTCCAGACTCTGTCACGTCTGACACATGTGCTCAGTGTGAACCTGCTTTCATCTGTGAAGAGCACAGGGTGCCAGTGGCGAATATGCCAATCCTGGTGTTCTGTGGCAAATGCCAAGCATCCTGCATGGTGTTGGGCTGTGAGCACAACCCCATCTGTGGATGTCAGGCCCTCAGAGCATCCTCATGGAGTTGGTTTCTAACCATTTGTGCAGTCATATTCACATTTGTGGCCTGCTGGAGGTCATTTTGCATTTGGCAGTGCCCCTCCTTTTCCTCCTTGCACAAAGGCTGTGTCTTGATAATTGCCAATAATTTCCATCTGTTGTCTATTCCATTTGCACAACAGCATGTGAAATCGATTGTCAATCAGTGTTGCTTCCTAAGTGGACAGTTTGATTTCACAGAAGGTTGATTTACTTGGAGTTATATTCTGTTGTTTAAGTGTTCTCTTTATTTTTTTAACCAACGTATATACCAGGATGGGGGATATATATTCCAGGATGGGGCCGAGGAAAATGGATATATGCAGTGGCTTGTGAAAGTATTCACTCCCTTGGCAATTTTGGTATTTTGCTACCACACAACCTGGTATTTCACTGTTTTTTTAGGGTTTGCATCAGTTCATGTAAAGAGCATGCCTACAACTGTGAATATTTGGCTTTATTTTTATTGTGAAGCAAACAACTAGGACAAAATGACTGAAAACTTCAGTGCACATAACTATTCACCCCCCTAATGTCAGTATTTTGTAGAGCTTCCTATTGTGGCAATTGCAGCTGCAAGTCACTTTGGATAAGTCTCTATGAGCTTTCCCCATCTTACTACTGGGAGTTTTGCCCATTTCTCAAGGCAAGACTGCTCCAGCTCTTTCAAGTTAAATGGTTTCCTCTGGTGAACGGCAATCTTCAAGTCGGATGGCAAATTCTTAATTAGATTAAGGTCTGGGCACTAACTAGGACACTCCAAAACATTTTCACAATTCCCCTTAAACCGCTTGAGTGTTGCTTTACAGTTGTGGCCAAAAGTATTGACACCCCTGCAATTCTGTCAGATAATACACAGTTTCTTCCTGAAAATGATTGCAAACACAAATTCTTTGTTATTATTATCTTCATTTAATTTGTCTTAAATGAAAAAAACACAAAAGAGAATGAAGCAAAAAGCAAAACATTGATCATTTCACACAAAACTCCAAAAATAGGCCAGACAAAAGTATTGGCACCCTAAGCCTAATACTTGGTTGCACAACCTTTAGCCAAAATAACTGTGACCAACCGCTTCCGGTAACTATCAATGAGTTTCTTACAATGCTCTGCTGGAAGTTTAGATCATTCTTCTTTGGCAGACTGCTCCAGGTCCCTGATATTTGAAGGGTGCCTTCTCCAAACTGCCATTTTTAGATCTCTCCACAGGTGTTCTATGGGATTCAGGTCTGGACTCATTGCTGGCCACCTTAAAGGTCTCCAGTGCTTTCTCTCAAACCATTTTCTAGTGCTTTTTGAAGTGTGTTTTGGGTCATTGTCCTGCTGGAAGACCCATGACCTCTGAGGGAGACCCAGCTTTCTCACACTGGGCCCTACATTATGCTGCAAAATTTGTTGGTAGTCTTCTGACTTCATAATGCCATGCACACGGTCAAGTAGTCTAGTGCCAGAGGCAGCAAAGCAACCCCAAAACATCAGGGAACCTCCGCCATGTTTGACTGTATGGACCGTGTTCTTTTCTTTGAATGCCTCTTTTTTTCTCCTGTAAACTCTATGTTGATGCCTTTGCCCAAAAAGCTCTACTTTTGTCTCATCTGACCAGAGAACATTCTTCCAAAACGTTTTAGGCTTTTTCAGGTAAGTTTTGGAATCTCCAGCCTGGCTTTTTTATGTCTCAGGGTAAGAAGTGGGGTCTTCCTGGGTCTCCTACCATACAGTCCCTTTTCATTCAGACGCCGACGAATAGTACGTGTTGACACTGTTGTACCCTCGGACTGCAGGGCAGCTTGAACTTGTTTGGATGTTAGTCGAGGTTCTTTATCCAACATCCACACAATCTTGCATTGAAATCTCTTGTCAATTTTTCTTTTCCGTCCACATCTAGGGAGGTTAGCCACAGTGCCATGGGCTTTAAACTTCTTGATGACACTGCGCACGGTAGACACAGGAACATTCTGGTCTTTGGAGATGGACTTGTAGCCTTGAGATTGCTCATGCTTCCTCACAATTTGGTTTCTCAAGTCCTCAGACAGTTCTTTGGTCTTCTTTCTTTTCTCCATGCTCAATGTGGTACACACAAGGACACAGGACAGAGGTTGAGTCAACTTTAATCCATGTCAACTGGCTGCAAGTGTGATTTAGTTATTGCCAACACCTGTTAGGTGCCACAGGTAAGTTACAGGGGCTGTTAATTACACAAATTAGAGAAGCATCACATGATTTTTCGAACAGTGCCAATACTTTTGTCCACCCTCTTTTTTATCTTTGGTGTGGAATTATATCCAATTTGGCTTTAGGACAATTCTTTTTGTGTTTTTTTCATTTAAAACAAATTAAATGAAGATAATAATACTAAAGAATTTGTGTTTGCAATCATTTTCAGGAAAAAACTGAGTATTATCTGACAGAATTGCAGAGGTGTCAATACTTTTGGCCACAACTGTAGCAGTATGCTTTGGGTCATTGTCTTGTTGTAAGGTGAACATCCATCCCAGTCTCAAATCACTTATAGATGGAAACAGGTTTCGCTCAAGAATATATATTTTGCATCATCCATCTTCCCTTTGACTCAGACCATTTTCGCTGTCCTCACTGCTGAAAAACATCCCCACATCATGATGCTGCCACCAACATGTTTCACTGTGGGATACAATCAATACAATCCAAACTGCAAACAATTTAATGACACCCAATTGTGTCATTTTACATAGTAATGGGCTATAAAATACGGACACTCCACTAAAACTATAGACCTACAAGAGCCATAGAGTACAAAGTCCAAAATTATAGAAACATACAAACAGGCATTATTACACAAGTGATAGCAATGACTCACATAATAAAAAGGAAATGGCGCACAGTGTCAAAAAATATCCATGGCACAAATCCACCAAAATACAGGGCACGAGATATATTATGTACAACTAACAAGTGCTTACAAAAATATAATATATAGTGTTCTTGTGGTGATGAACTGTGTTGGTTTGGCGCCAGACATAGTATTCACCTTTGTGCCCAAAAAGTTCAATTTTGGTCTCATCTGACCAAAGCACCTTCCTCAATACATTTGGATAGTCTCCCACATGTCTTTTGGCAATTTCAAAAAGAGCATTACAATTTTTGTGTGAAAGTAAAGGCTTATTTCTGCCAATTCTTCCATAAATGCCCACCTCTATGAAGTGTATGGCTTATTGAGGTTGTATGGACAGATACTCCAGTCTCTGCATGGGAACTCTGCAGCTCCTTCAGGGTTACCTTTAGTCTCTGTGCTGCATCTCTGATTAATGCCCTCCTTGCCCGGGCTGAGAGTTTTGTTGAGCGTCCCTCTCTCGGAAGGTTTGCTGTGGTACCATGTTCTTTCCATTTGATGATAATGGATTTGCTCCGGGGGATCATCAGAGATTGGGATATTTTTTTATAATCCAACACTGACTTGTATTTCTCAACAACTTTGTCTCTGACTTGTTGGGAGATCTCCTTGGTCTTCATGGTGTTTGGTTAGTGGTGCCTCTTGCTTAATGGTGTTGCTGCCTCTGTGGCCTTTCAGAAAAGGTGGGTATATACTGACAGAACAATCTGTCACCCATTTTTAGTGATATCATGTAAAGATATTCAATTCTGTGTCACAGAAGAATTATATTAGTAATTTGATTCCCCCTGACCCCGCACCTTTGATGCATAAATACCTTTTTTATCAGGGTTGAGATGTATGTAAATCGCCATGGTCCAGTCTGATGGGCGTGGCTTATTCTCCCCCCCTCCCTCCTTGGCTTGCTGGACCTAATTTCATCTGTGAATATCATAGATGCCGTTGTGTATTCGCACCTGCGTATTGAAAAGGCCGCTCGCGCTTGCGCAGTATGCTTTGCCCAACTGTGGGCAAAGCATATAACACTACTGCACATGCGCTGGTATTTTTCCCTGCCGTCTATGACCCAGAAGTCTTCACATGTATGTAATGTAATGCGCACTGCGCAGGGCCTTGCTGAGGTATCCAGCGTCCAGGAAGAGCGTCTCTTGCATGTGAAAACTTCCGGGTCATAGATGGCAGGGAAAAATACCAGCGCATGCGCATTAGTGATTCTATGCTTTGCCCACAGTTGGGCAAAGCATACTGAGCAAGCGTGAGTGGTCTTTTCAATGCGCAGGAGCGAATACACAACGGCATCTGTGATATTCACAGATGAAATTACGCCCAGCAAGCCAAGGAGGGGGGGAGGAGAATAAGCCACGCCCATCAGACCAGACCGCGGCGATTTACATACATCTCAACCCTGATAAAAAATGTATTTATGCATCAAAGGTGCAGGGTCAGGGGTAATCAAAAGTACTAATATAATCCTTTTGTGACACAGAATTGAATGATGTCTTTACATGATATCACTAAAAATGGAAAAATATTAAATTGGCGCACTGCTAATCATACAGAGTAATTATGTGAGTGCAATTCAATGGTCCTTCCGCCCCTGTGCTCTGTCTCCTTCATCTGGGCCCTCCAGCATGGAACCTTGGTGACTTTCTCCTTTACATGTGAGGTGCACTCCTCATGAGCCCCACAGACTACCTCGCATCATCTCCATAAACACTGCTGTGCTTTTACTTTCCATCTTTGTCTACCATATTACCCTTCATGCATGCGGGTTATATCATGTCTTATATGTTCAGCACTTTTTTTTTTTCCTTGTGCTGTTGTTGTATACCATGTTAGTATACTCTTGACATGGTACTACATGGGTATTACTGGCACTATTTAGTGCACATATTTTCTGTATACATGCCACTTCTTGCCACACTATGAGGCTGTGTTGGTTCTTTCAGGAGCGCTCAATCACTGCAGACAGCATGTGCGGTATATTGTATTCTTGGGTCTACCGCAATGTAATTAATTTTGCTTGACTACTGTACTTATATATACATTTTTTTGTATATCCAGGTTATCACATGGTTTCTCTGGTTTAGACCCTCTTCCTATTTTGGGTATATATATGAACTCCTAGCACATGTTGTTTTCTTGCAGGTTGCTGGTCCATACAGGGCTGCTGCATATTTTGTACATTATCTATTGTATATAGGAGCAGGGCACATGCGGTTTGTTCCTTACCACTGTTTTTAGATGTTTTTATGCTGTGTTGTCAATAAAGCTTTTTCTATCCACAAACTACATTTGTGGTGTGCATTCATCATAGTGGTCTTATTTTTCCTTGTTCTGGTTATCACTAAAAATGGGTGACAGATTCCCTTTAACCCCTTCCTGACATCAGACGTACTATCCCGTCCATGGGACCCGGGCCCCTATGCCCATGGACGGGATAGTACGTCTACCGTGATCAGCGGCGCCCACGTGGTGAGCGCCGCTGATCGCGGCCGGGTGTCAGCTGATTATCACAGACCGCCCCCGACACGTTAACCCCTTGCACACCGCAATGAAACATGATCGCGGTGTAGCGGGGGTTAAAGGGAAGCATCGGCAGGGAGGGGGCTCCCTCCGTGCTTCCCTGAGCCCCCCACGGCAGCGCAATGTGCAGCGCTGCTGCGGGGGGCTCCTTTCCTGCAGGCCCCCGAATCCAAGATGGAGACGGGGGCCTTCGGGGGCCTGCAGGAAGCTGGCTTCCTCAGTGCCTGCAAAGCACAGGCATGAGGAAGCCTTCTACACTGCCTGTGACAGATTGCTGATCTGTCACAGTGATCTGTGATGTGACAGATCAGCGATCTGTCACAGGACAGTGATGTCCCACCTGGGACTATTTAATAAAGTAAAAAAAATAAAAAAAGTGTTAAAATAAATTAAAAAAAATCGCCAAATAAATTAGAAAAAAAAAAATTCCCCCAAATAAATCCATTTTTTGGAAATAGAAAAAAAAACAAACAATAAAAGTACACATATTAGGTATCGTGGTGTCCGTAACAACCTGCCCTATAAAACTGACCCATTAGTTAACCCCTTTAGCGAACCCCTTAAAAAATAAAAATAAAAAATGAAGCAAAAAAATAATGATTTATTATCATACTGCCAAACAAAAAGTGTAATAACGCACGATCAAAAAGACGCATATAAATATCTATGGTACCGCTGAAAACGTCATCTTATCCCGCAAAAAACAAGCTGCCACACAGCATCATCAGTGAAAAAATAAAAAAGTTATAGCTCGCAGAATAAAGCGAAAAATTATTTTTTATATAAAATAGTTTTCATTGCACAAAACCGACAAAACATAAAAAAACGACCTAAATGAGGTATCGCTGTAACCGTACTGACCCGAAGAATAAAACCGCTTTATCAATTTTACCGCACACGGAACGGTGTAAACGCACCCCCCCCAAAAGAAATTCATGAAATGCTGGTTTTTGTTCATTCTGCGTCCCAAAAATCGGAATAAAAAGCGATCAATAAATGTCACGTGCCCGAAAACGGTACCAATAAAAATGTCAACTCGTCCCGCAAAAAATAAGACCTCACATGACTCGGTGGGTCAAAATACGGAAAAATCATAGCTCTCAATATGTGGTGATGCAAAAACTATTTTCACAATAAAAAGCGTATTTTAGCGTGCGACAGCTGCCAAATATAAAAACCGCCATAAATAGTAAATCAAACCCCCCGTTATCACCCCCTTAGTTAGGGAAAAATAATAAAATAAAAAAATGTATTTATTTCCATTTTTCCGTTAGGGTTAGGTTTAGGGTTAGGGTTAGGGCTAGGGCTAGGGTTAGGGCTAGGGTTAGGGCTAGGGTTAGGGTTAGGGCTGAGATTAGGGTTAGGGGTGTGTTGGGGTTCGGGTTGGAGTTTGTGCACACGCTGCGGATTTTGCTGCGGTTCCGCAGCGGTTTTGGCCACTGCGGACCCGCAGCAGTTTTTGCTGCGGTGTACAGTACCATGATTCCCTATGGGAATCAAAAAACGCAATGCAGACGGTGCAGAATTTTCTGCGCGGATTATCTGCGGTTTTCAATCCGCAGAAAGAATTGACATGTCAATTCTTTCTGCGGATTCTGCTGCGGTTTGCCATCTCCTCCATTGAGGAGATGAAAAACTGCAGGGCAAAACCGCAGAGCAATCCGCAGGTAAAACCGCAGGTATTTTGACCTACGGATTTTACAAAATCCGCGCCGATGAATCCGCACCTAAAGCCGCAGCGTGTGCACACACCCTTAGAATTGGGGGTTTCCACTGTTTGGGCACATCAGGTGCTCTCCAAATGCAACATGGCGCCTGTCTCAATTCCAGCCAATTCTGAGTTGAAAAAGTCAAATGGTGCTCCTTCCCTTCCAAGCTCTGCCATGCGCCCAAACAGTGTTTTACCCCCACATGTAGGGTATCAGCCTACTCAGGTCAAATTGCAAAACAATTTTTGGGGTCCAATTTCTCCTGTTACCCTTAGGAAAATAAAAACTTGGGGGCAAAAATATCATTTTTGTGGAAAAAAATGATTTTTTTATTTTCACGTCCGAGCGTTATAAACTTCTGTGAAGCACTTGGGGGTTCAAAGTGCTCACCACACATCTAGATAAGTTCCGTGGGGGGTCTAGTGTCCAAAATGGGGTCACTTGTGGGGAGTTTCAATAGTTTAGGTACATCAGGGGCTCTCCAAACGCACATGACACCCGCAGACCATTCCATCAAAGTCTGCATTCCAAAACGTCACTGCTTCCCTTCCGAGCCCCGACGTGTGTCCATACAGTAGTTTTCTCCCACATATGGGGTGTCAGCGTACTCATGACAAATTGGACAACAACTTTTGGGGTCCAATTTCTCCTGTTACCCTTGGGAAAATGAAAAAATTGGGGACTAATTGATCATGTTTGTGGAAAAAATACGATTTTTTTATTTTCATGCCCGGGCATTATAAACTTCTGTGAAGCCCTTGGGGGTTCAAAGTGCTCACCACACATCTAGATAAGTTCCTTAGGGGGTCTCGTTTCCAAAATGGTGTCATTTGTGGGGGGTTTCCACTGTTTAGGTACATCAGGGGTTTTCCAATCGCGACATGGTGTCCGATCTCAATTCCAGCCAAAAACGTCAAATGGCGCTGCTTCCCTTCCGAGCTCTGCCATGCGCCCAAATAGTGGTTTACCCCCACATGTGGGGTATCAGCGTACTCAGGACAAATTGCACAATAACTTTTAGGGTCCTGTTACCCTTGGAAAAATAAGAATTGAGGGTGAAAAGATCATTTTTGTGGAAAAAATACGATTTTTTAATTGTACGGCTTTATGTTATAAACTTCTGTGAAGCCCTTGGGGATTCAAAGTTCTCACCACACATCTAGATAAGTTCCTTAGGGGGTCTAGTTTCCAAAATGGTGTCATTTGTGGGGGGTTTGCACTGTTTTGGTACATCAGGGGTTTTCCAATCGCGACATGATGTCCGATCTCAATTCCAGCCAAAAACGTCAAATGGCGCTGCTTCCCTTCCGAGCTCTGCCATGCGCCCAAATAGTGGTTTACCCCCACATGTGGGGTATCAGCTTACTCAGGACAAATTGCACAATAACTTTTAGGGTCCTGTTACCCTTGGGAAAATAAGAATTGGGGTGAAAAGATCATTTTTGTGGAAAAAATATGATTTTTTAATTGTACCGCTGTACGTTATAAACTTCTGTAAAGCCCTTGTGGGTTCAAAGTTCTCACCACATATCTAGATAAGTTCCTTAGAGGGTCTAGATTCCAAAATGGGGTCACTTGTAGGGGGTTTCCACTGTTTAGGTACATCAGGGACTCTCCAAACGTGACATGGCGTCCAATCTGAATTCCAGCCAATTTTGCATTGAAAAAGTCAAACGGCGCTCCTTCCATTCTGAGTTCTGCCATGCGCCGATACAGTCGTTCCCCCCCACATATAAGGTATCAGCGTACTCAGGACAAATTGTACAATAACTTTTGCAGTCCAATTTCTCCTGTTACCCTTGGTAAAATAAAAAAAATTGAACCTGAATTATTTTTTTTGTGAAAAAAAGTTAGATGTTCATTTTTTTTTTAAATATTCAAAAAAATTCCTGTGACGCACCTAAAGGGTTAATAAACTTCTTGAATGTGGTTTTGAGCACCTTAAGGGGTGCAGTTTTTAGAATGGCGTCACTTTTGGGTATTTTCTATCATATAGACCCCTCAAAGTGGCTTCAAATGTGATGTGGTCCTAAAAATAAAATGGTGTTGTAAAAATGAGAAATCACTGGTCAACTTTTAACCCTTATAACTTCCTAACAAAAAAAAATTTTGGTTCCAAAATTGTGCTGATGTAAAGTAAACATGTGGGAAATGTTAGTTATCAAGTTTTTTGTGTGCCGTATCTCTGTGATTTAAGGGCATAAAAATTCAAAGTTGGAAAATTGCGAAATTTTCAACATTTTCACCAAATTTCCATTTTTCTCACAAATAAACGCAAGTTATTTGAATGAAATTTTACCACTAACATGAAGTACAATATGTCACGAGAAAACATTGTCAGAATCACCATGATCCATGGAAGCGTTCCAGAGTTATGACCTCATAAAGGTACAGTGGTCAGAATTGTAAAAATTGGCCCGGTCATGAACGTGCAAACCACCCTTGGGGGTGAAGGGGTTAAATTGCACACAGGTGGACTTCCTTTCACTAAGCATGTGACTTATGAAGGTAATTGCTTGCACCAATAATTTATAGGGGCTTCATAGCAAAATGGCTGAATACATATGCATATGCCAATTTTTATTTATTTGATCACATGAAATTAATTTATGCCTATATTTTCCCATTACTTTAACTTAAGGTACTGTCACACTTAGCGATGCACCAGCGATCCCGACCAGCGATATGACGCGGTCAGGATCGCTGGTGCATCGCTAAGTGGTCGCTAGTGAGCTGCCACACAGGCAGATCTCACAGCGACATAGCAGCGGTCGGGGGTCGCTACTTACCTGTCAGACGAGGCGATCCTGCGTCCTCCCGCCCGCGTCCATGCGTCGCTCGTCTCCACAGGAGGAAGCCCAGCAGGAAGCTGACGATGAGAAACGGCCCAGGCCATTCTTGTGCGATCAGCGATGGACAGCGGGGGAGCTGGTCGGAGGTAAGTATCACACATAGCGATATCGCTAGCAATATCGCTGCTACATCACAAAAACCAGTGACGTTACAGCAATATTGCTAGCGATATCGCTTAGTGTGACGGGGCCTTTAGACCACTTAGTGCTGATGCATCACACACAAATCGGTTGACAAATATATTTAAAAGACAGGTTGTAATTTAACAAAATAGATAAAAAGCCAAGGGGGATCACTACTTTTGCAAGGCACTGTAAATATTTCTACATAGTTACAGGAACACTTGCCCTGCAAAAATTCCCTGGGATGATGGGAATTATCACTGTAAAGAGATTGTTTTTGAAATGTCAACTAAAAATAGACCTCAGAAAATTTACTTTTATAATTACAACTAGTAGAGGCATTGAAAAAAAAAAAACTTTCACAGTAGGAGAAACTGGGAATGATTCCAAAATCTTCATTTATGGAACAACTCTGGAAAAAAACACAAATTCTTCAGTACATGAGTTCCGGATTTTATGAGCAATGCCAAACTCTCCTTGACCTTTTTTCTGAGTCATATGACTGGTTTTCATATTAGATCAGATTTACCTGCCTTGTACAAAGCTGAAACACACAGGGAACCAAAATGTAAATACCACCGAATGTGAATTCAAGCTATATTATATTATGATAATAATAGGTTTGCCTTATGCATCATAACAAATATTCACTACCACTGATTGAGCCTTGTTTCATTGTCTGTGTTCAGACATATCAATTGTGGCCAATTGTTTTATGGCTGATTCTGGCAGCACAGATAACATTTTATGGACTTTGTACAGCATTCCGGTATCCATGGCAAGCAACATTTCACTGTCCAGTGCAGGGAGATCTCATATCATAATTGATGTTACAATAAATGTGACTAATCAGTTTGTAATTAAATAGATCTATTGTTCAAGCAGAGTCACACATCAGTGTAGCTAAAATCTAATCTTCATCTGCCTTAGGTCACACATAGCGACTCACCAGCGATCCCGACAACTATATCAACATGTCAGGATCGCTGGTGAGTCGCTGCATGATCGCTGGTGAGCTGTCAAACAGGCAGCTTCACCAGCGATCAGCACCAGCGACGCCGAGCGCGCCCCTTAGAAACCTTGCGTTTACCCTAGTTACCAGCTCCTGCTCGCTGGTCTCCCGCCTGTCACACGCAGCGATGACAGGCATGACTCACAAGAGGGAGACACTCACGGAAGGTACATAAGGTCACTCTGTAATGGTGATGAGATATTGTCTCATTAAATATATAGTGGGGCTAGTTCAGTAGTAAGCTATACTGAGTGACTAACCTGAAAGGACATATATACAGAATCCAAAATTCAAAGGCTTTATTAAAGATAATACAAAAGCATTATGTATGATCCAAGGCTCGGATTATTAAATGAACCTGTGGTGGAAAATGAAATGTATGTAAAATACATACTAAGTATGTAAAAAGTATGTATACATTTGTATATGTAATAAAGGGACCTACCACATAGTGTATTGTGACGGAATGAGTCCTTCAGTGGGGCTGGTAGGTATAAAAGACTACGGTCATATGTTAAAGTTTGGGCACCCCTATTAATGTTAACCTTTTTTCTTTATCACAATTTTGGTTTTTGCAACAGCTATTTCAGTTTCATATACTGTATCTAATAACTGATGGACTCAGTTATATTTCTGGATTCAAATGAGGTTTATTGTACTAACAGAAAATGTGCAATTTGCATTTAAACAAAATTTGACCGGTGCAAAAGTATGGGCACCCTTATCATTTTCTTGATTTGAACACTCCTAACTACTTTTTACTGACTTCCTGAAGCACTAAATTGGTTTTGTAACCTCATTGAGCTTTGAACTTCATAGCCAGGTGTATCAAATCATGAGAAAAGTTATTTAAGGCGGCCACTTGCAAGTAGTTCTCCTAGTTGATTCTCCTATGAAGAGTGGCATCATGGGCTCCTCAAAACAACTCTCAAATGATCTGAAAACAAAGATTATTCAACATAGCTTTTCAGGGGAAGGATACAAAAAGTTGTCTGAGATTTAAACTGTCAGTTTCCACTGTGAGGAACATAGTAAGGAAATGGAAGAACACAGCTACAGTTCTTGTTAGGCCCAGAAGTGGCAGGCCAAGAAAAATATCAGAAAGGCAGAGAAGAAGAATGGTGAAAACAGTCAAGGACAATCCACAGACCACCTCCAAAGACCTGCAGCATCATCTTGCAGCAGATGGTGTCACTGTGCATCGGTCAACAATACAGCGCACTTTGCACAAGGAGAAGCTGTATGGGAGAGTGATGCGAAAGAAGCTGTTTCTGCAAGCACGTCACAAACATAGTCGCCTGAGGTATGCAATAGCACATTTGGACAAGCCAGTTACATTTTGGAAGAAGGTCCTGTGGATTGATGAAACAAAGATTGAGTTGTTCCATCATGCTTTGGGGCTGTGTGGCCAATGCCGGCACCGGGAAACTTGTTAAAGTTGAGGGTGGCATGGATTCAACTCAGTATCAGCAGATTCTTGACAATAATGTGCAAGAATCAGTGACGAAGTTGAAGTTACACAGGGGATGGATATTTCAGCAAGACAATGATCCAAAACACCGCTCCAAATCTACTCAGGCATTCATGCAGAGGAACAATTACAATGTTCTGGAATGGCCATCCCAGTCCCCAGACCTGAATATCATTGAACATCTGTGGGATGATTTGAAGCGGGCTGTCCATGCTCGGCGACCATCAAACTTAACTGAACTGGAATTGTTTTGTAAACAGGAATGGTCACAAATACCTTCATCTAGGATCCAGGAACTCATTAATAGCTACAGGAAGCGACTAGAGGCTGCTATTTTTGCAAAAGGAGGATCTACGAAATATTAATGTCACTTTTATGTTGAGGTGCCCATACTTTTGCACCGGTCAAATTTTGTTTAAATGCAGATTGCACATTTTCTGATAGTACAATAAACCTCATTTGAATCCAGAAATATAACTGAGTCCATCAGTTATTAGATATATGAAACTGAAATAGCTGTTGCAAAAACCAAAATTGTTATAAAGAAAAAAGGTTAACATTAATAGGGGTGCCCAAACTTTAACATATGACTGTATGTAGAAAAAATAAGTGCCCGTCTTGGCGTTAGTAAGGAGGTATAAAAACCTCATGTTTGAAGAAAGAATGGTATGCCTTAACCGGTGGTGGGTGGTGGCATAGAATGCCGGTGTGAAATGCGGTGTCCACCACTGGTTATCAGGCAGCGTGTATGAGGAATGACGGTGTTTTAAAGTCCGGGGCGGGACTAATGTTCCCGCCACGTCCAGAAGTACGTCACCGGAAGTGACGTTGCGGTGCGTTTCACCGCTAGTGTTTGCGTTCCATTGGAAGCCGGAAGTAGCGCTTAGTGTGCATTACTCTGGCAAGGAATCCTGCGTGCCACGTTCTCTTAGTGTTAAGTTGTAGGAAAAGGGGCAAAATTAACATAGACAATACTGTGGACTCAGGGCAGCAGGTAAAGAAAGGAAGGGGAAGGGAAGTCCAAGGGGGAAGAGGACCAGTAGGTGAAAATTGCGTGAAGTCATTTCAATAAAGGCGACTCTGTAAAGAGAGGACAATATATTAATATATGTATTATAAGATCATTTGACAAAAGCAAACCCAAAATGAAAATACTGATTATATTATTGTGGAACACATTAGAAACCAAGTCAACATCATTAGGGTAGAAATATATATCTTCAGTAAATTTTACAAAAGGTCACAGTAAATCGGTTTAAAGAAAAGACAAAAACTCATACTCTCTATTGAGACCTTTTGGAGATAAAGTCTCCAGCTCATGTATCCAAAAGTCCTCTCTTCTCTTCAGAATCTGGATGCGGTCACCACCGCTTCTGGGTACGGGGATGTGCTCAATTACCTGGAATTTGAGTTTTGGTATGGTATGTCCTAAAGTGATGAAATGGTATGGTAATGGTAGTAATGTGTTCTTGCATCTGATAGTAGACTTGTGTTTACTTATACGGTCTTTGATCAGTTGAATTGTCTCCCCGATATAGAGGAGACCACAGGGACATTTTATTAAGTATTCCACATATGAGGTGTCACAGGTGGTATAGTCCTTTATCTTATATCGTTTACCAGAATGTGGGTGGTAAAAGTAATCACCCTTCAAAACATTACTACATTGATTACAATGTAGACAAGGATGAGTTCCAGTCTTAGGGTTTAGTAGGAATCTTTGTGTCGAGATACGTCCTCTAGAACCAATGGCTGCTCTTATAAGTGTGTCACTGATATTGTGTGGACGCTTGTAACAGGGCAGGAAGTGTTGTTGGAATTCAGGAACCTCTGGGTGTGCTTCCCTTAAGAGGTTCCATTGTTTTCTGATGGTACGATGAAGGATATGTACATAGGGGTGAATTGTATGTACGAATAGTACCCGTCCAGTGGTGGGCTGTTTTGATGATGTCTGTGGCTGAAGGGCATCAGATAACAAGTCTGGTGGGTAACTCCTTTCCCTAAATCTATTGTACATTTCCCTAATTCTCCCGTTGCTCTTAAGGGGATCTGTGACAATCCTTTCGATTCCTTTTAATTGAGATCGTGGTATTGATTTCTTGTTGGATAGTGGATGGAGACTTTGATAATGAAGGAGACTGTTGCGATCTGTAGGCTTTATGTATAAGTCTGTGCTCAAGGTGCCGGTGTCATCATGGAAAACCATAGTGTCTAAAAAGCTCAATTGATATGTATCCTTGGTGATGGTGAAATTAAGACCTGGCCACGCTTGATTGAATTTGTTGAAGAAAACATCTAAAGAATCAGATGAACCTGTCCAGATGCAAAATATGTCATTGATAAATATCTTCGAGACTATGCATTGGGTTTTAAATAGGGAGTCTGGATAGACTACCTCTTCCTCAAAAGTAGCCATGAAGGTATTACACTTTTCCCCAAATTTAAATTCTCTAGATTTCCAGGCTTTACAGTCTCTCCGCAATGACACAAACATCATTATCAAACACCTATATATAAGTGTAATTTCCAAAATGGTGTCACTTATGGGGGTTTCCACTCTTTACGCACATTAGGGGCTCTTCAAATGCGACAAGGCGTCCACTAATTATTATTTTGCATTCAAAAAGTCAAATAGTGCTCCTTCCCATCTGAGCACTGCTATGCGCCCAAACAGCAAACAGTGGTTTTCCCCACATATGGGGTATCAGCATGCTCACAATAAATTTCACAACACATTTTGTAGTCCAGTTTTCCATGTTACTAGTTAAAATAAAAAAAGAATTGGGTCTAAAGTAAAATTTTTGTGAAAGAAAGTTAAATGTTCATTTTTTCCTTCCACATTCTAAAAATTCCTGTGAAGCACCTGAAGGGTTAATAAACTTTTTGAATGTGGTTTTGAGCACCTTGAGGGGTGCAGTTTTTAGAATAGTGTCAGTTTTTGGTATTTTCTATCATATAGACCCCTCAAAGTGACTTCGATTTTAATGTGGTTCCTAAAAATAAGGTTTTGCAAATTTTGCTGGAAGAAGGAGAAATCGCTGGTCATCTTTTAACCCTTATAACTTTCTAACAAAAAAAATAGTTTCAAAAATTGTGCTGATGTAAACTAGACATGTGGAAAATACTATTTATTCACTACTTTGTGTGATATAGCTCTCTAATTTAAGGGCATAAAAATTAAAAGTTTGAAAATTTTAAAATTTTCTAAATTTTTGCCAAATTTCTGTTTTTTTTTCACAAATGAATGCAAATAATATCGAAGAAATGTTACCACTATCATGAAGTACAGTATGTCACAAAAAAATTAGTCTGAGAATCATTGAGATATGTTTAAGCATTCAGAATTGTAAAATTTGGCCTGGTCATGAAGGGGGCTGAAGGGGTTAATATAGGAAATTGTTTTTAGTCTGGTAAATTTTATTAACTGCTGATGTATTAAATCGGATGTCATACAGATTGCATAATGGATAACAATACAGATGAAAAATCATGCATTAATTCTGGATGAAAATTGAATTCAGAGTAGCAGTGGCTCTCTTTTCATTCATAGGTTAATAGAGATTGAAAGTGAACCATACATTTGTCAAAAAAAAAATTCCACACATGTGGAGCGCAGTCTTGTCTACCTGGGATTAATAATCTTACCCCGATCACAATTCCAAAGGATCTCCAGACAAAACAATCCACCCACCAGGCTGATCTACATGTTGAACAAATTCGAGGACAGACATTACCCCAGCAATTTCCTTAAACATGGAGAGGACAGGGCAGGACTGTGATCACACTACCTTCACAAACCCAAGTTTCAAAGCTTGAACAAGTTCCTGTTGTACACACCTACCACCTCATCATGCCCAGAATCCACAAGATTTTTTGCCACCACTGGCCACTACTACACAGAGCATATCCAGATATTGAAGCATTCAAATCACCTGCTCTCATGTGCACTAGGAGATCCCACAACATCAATGATCACCTGGTCCAAGCTTACATTTGTAGCTTCAAAATATTACCCACCCAATGATTCCTGGGCACCAGGAAATATGACACATTCACCTGGCTTAGTTGCTCGGCCTGCTTCATCGTCATCAAATCTAGTGAAGTCATGCATGCTAGAACAGGCCAGTCTTTTCCCATTGGGGGTGCTTCACATGCGACTCCAACTTTGTCGTTTATGTAATCAAAGTTCCCTGTGGGCTCCTCTATGTTCGTGCAACCATACTACACGTTAGGGACAAGCAAAGCCAACCACAAGCCCACCACTTGCTGTTGCAGAATATGGTTACCCCTACCTTATCATCCCTCTAATACCAGGCAGAACGACAGGTCGGGTTGGAAGCAAATATACATCATATTAGGATACTGTATATTAGGGCTGAAAGGTGGTTTATCTCACATAGGACAAACCTGGTGACAAGTTGTCTTTAAAGAAGAACTGTCATTTGCAAAAAAAAAATATTTTTTAATTTGTTGTAAATGCTGCTATTCCTCTGAATCTGGGGTGACAAACCTGGTGACAGGTTCCCTTTAAGTAATATTCGTTTCTCCAAAATGATTGTACTCATAGTCTGTGCATTCACCAAATCACTATTAACTCTCCATAGATAATTAGATAAACTAAAACTTGGGTAAACATAATAATCATCCAATAGTTCTGCATTTTTTCCTATGATTCTGTTCAAAATTGTAGTTTACATTAACCTCACTGTTTAATTTTTGGAAATATCACTGTTATAGTGGTTGTTACCACGATGCTGCTATAAGTAGAAAAATGCGGTATTATTTTTGTTACATATAAAAATTGTTACATGAAACATAGCTGGTCATCTTTATGTGCCACTAGCTTGGATCTTGTTATAGTATGCCACTGTTACAAGTTTCTTAATTAATTTTGCATGCTCACGTAACATGAGGCGATCCCTACAGAAGACTGTTTATGAATGCTGACTGTACGGTTGGTACAACATCCATAATTCATGCTCACATAGGAAAGAGAATCTGTTTGAATATTTTTGATGATTGTATATCTATGCTAGATGCTGGCAATATTCTCTAGAAAATCTTTAAATATTTACAGCGGCTCAACACTAGCTTTATTTCAATGCTAGAATGGGACATGACTATTTATAATATGCAACACATAGAGTATTTCAATAACTGCTATTTCAAAACTGGGTTACATATCAAGGCTTGTATATGGGGTGATGATAATTATATTAATTATATTTTTTTTAGTTTAAAGAGGATTTACTGTGTGATTGCCTTGGTTTTATCTTTCTATACCTTTATTCTTTTCAATATTAGAATATATACAAATTTATTAAAAAAAAACTATTTCTATTTGTTAAACTGTTAATCAAATGTTTAAATGTAAATGACTATGTTATGAGTTATAAATGACTGTGTATTTTCAATACAAAGTTAAAATCATTTAGTGTATTAACATTTACGTCTAATTAGTGGCATTTGAGTGAACATATTGGATGTTTCTTACTGCTCCAGAAACTCAAGATTCAGGTAAGCACAAAATGTAAGGCTCCCTTCACACTGCGCGAGACTCGGCGATTCTGAACAGTGGGGACATCATTAATGCTACCGCTCATCAGAGTCGCCAAGTCACATTGCCCTCTGCATGACATGGCGACTCTGATGAGCGGTAGTGTTAATGATTTCACCTTTGTTCAGAACCGCCGTGTGTCAGCTCTGCGTCACCTGGAAGTGGCTGTTTGCAAAGACTATGGAGCGCCAGAACGAGGCTTTGTACTGAGGATCCCATGGTGAATGAGGGAAAGTGTTTTTGCTTTATTTCTTTGTGTTCTATGTGTGCAATCTTTTCAGGTTTCCATTCACTAGACTAAGTCGGATTCGGTGGACTATGTTGAATTCAGTGGACTACGGTGGATCTGCATAGGATTTTTTTTATAGAAATTCGTGAACCAGGGAAGTCGCGGGGAGAGTTAATTTAAATAAAGTATTTTTTTTATGTGTGTTTGTGTTTTTTATTACTGGGTTAGAAAAGAGGGTGTCTGATAGACTGATAGACACCTCTACATTACTAACACCTGGGCTTGATGTCAGCTGTACTTTTGAAAATTCACTGCTGACATCAACCCCAAGCCCCACTACCTCTATTGCCAATGCACCAGGGCAATTGGGACGAGCGAAATAATAGGTGACTTTCCCAGACTGATAATATGAGCTCTTAGGCTACTTTCACACTTGCGTTTTTTTGCACTGTGCACCGTGCGCAGTGCAAACGCACATAAAAAACGCATCATGCATTTTTGTGCATTTTAAAAAAAACAACTTGTTTTTTTTGCGCTGACGTGCGCATTACCATGCGAACGTCAGCGCACCCATAGACTATAATGGGTGGTTGGGTGAAAGAAAACGCTTTGCGTGCGCATGCGTTTTTTTGGGACAAGTCGGACGCACAAAAAATGCAACAGAGTGCATTTTGTGCGCCCGAGCGCACACTACAAAAAAACGCATGCGCGTACAAACGCATGTGTATGCGCACCCATGTAAAGAAAAGGAAAAAAAAACGCATGCTTTTTTTGCGCAAAAAAAACGCAAGTGTGAAACCAGCCTTAGCTGTCTGCTTTACTTTTGCTGGTTACCAAAAATGGGGGAATCCCAAGTCATTTTTTTCAGTTATTTAATTATTAGATTAATGCATGTACAGTAAGCTACACATGCAAGGCACAAATTATATATCTCATGGATATCTATCTATCTGTCTCTCTATATCTCTATCTACCTCATATCTATCTGTCCCATATTTATCTATCAATCAATCTATCTATCTATCTATCATCTATTTACCTCATATGTAACCATCTATCTCTATCTTTGCACTTCTTTAACACATAATTTTTCACTTTTATTCTGCATTCTATTCCGGTACGTGTCATGAGGATGGTACATGGATGACACACTTCATGTTATCCATGTGCGTGTGTGCGGTACATATTGTCATCCATGCTGCCGGAGAAAAAACAGACATGTGACATGTATAAGTGTGAGCTCCAAGGACACATGGTCAGTGTTAAAACATGGACATGTGCACCCCATAGATTATAACAGGTGTATGTTTACGTGTCTCCGGTATGTGTGAAGGCATGTGTGAAAACGGACACTACACACACCAGAAAACACGAAGGGGGCCTTAGGCTAGTTTCACACTAGCGTGTGGCAGAGCTGCTGAGGGATGCAGACTTCCTCCATGAAGCTCTGCCCACTGCCGCACCTCCTCCGTTCAGCTGCGGCTATGTCGGCATGCGGCCTGCGAACCCTATCTTTAGCATTGGGTACGCAAGCCATGCCGATGTATGTGGATGCCTCCGCATGCATCGTTTTGACAGTGTGGAGACCGCAACAAAATGCAACATGTTGCGTTCGGCGCAGGTCGCCGCACTTTCAAAACGACGCATGCAGAGGCATCCGCATACATCGGCATGGCCTGCGTACCCAATGCTAAAGCTAGGGTACGCAGGCCACATGCCGACTGTTATGATCCAGGTTAGATATGACAGAGAAAATGCACAAGTAACCTTTTTTTTCTGTGAGCCGTTTGCTCAGGGTTGGTTTTGCCCCCGGTGGCCATTAAGGGTTACTACACAGTGGTGTCTTTTTCTTAGTTTCCCCTCTGGTGGCCATTAGGCTCATTGCACTTTGGTTGCTTTGGTTTTATGCACGTAATTATAAAACAGGTGTGATTGCTCTATAAAGAGTGTCAGGTGTGGTAATCAGTGTTGGTGATAGTCCTCAGTTACAAGCAAGCCTGGGTGAAGAATGGAGCTGACGGAGAGTCCCGAGCAGCTCAGTGAGAGTCATGGAGTGGCAGCTATGGTGTCTGTGAGGAGGGCTGGCATGGCTTGGTGGAGTTGCAGCTATGGTGTCAGCAAGAAGTTCTTGCATGGCTTGGTGGAGTGGCAGCTATGGTGTAGAGCTGCACTCATAATGCTGGACTCGGTTGCTGGAAAGCTGGACTCAAGATGCTGGACTCTTTTGCTGGAAAGCTGGACTCATATGCTGGACTTTGTTTCTGGACAGCTGCACGCAGGTGGTGGACTCTGTTTGCTCCAAGGCTGCACTATGGTGTTGGATCCGGTCGGAGGAAAAGATGCACACAGGTGGTGGACTCTGTTGCTGGGAGCATAAGCAACAGAGCAAAGCTAAGTGGTGTTTCCCTGTTTTGTCTCTTTTCCTTATGTGTGTTTTAGTGCAGTGGTGGGATTAGTTTCCGCACCATCCACTTCACTAGTGAGGGTTTAGGTGCAGGGCGAGTCAGGGTTTCTAGGTTCCTGATCATCGCCCGGTGCGGAACCGGCCTAGGGAATGTTAGGATTGTAGAGACACTGACTCAGGGGAGTGCAGTAGGTCTCCACGTCCCCGTTCCCTATCGCAGGGCCACCATTGTTATTGCTACCCAGGTTTCTCCTTTTATTGTTTAAATTTGCCTTACTGAAGGCGGGGTTTCCAGACATACGTGTATTTCCGAAATTCGCCTGTTGGAGGCGGTGTATCCAGCTGCACGTTTTATTATTTAAATTCGCCCAACTGGAGGCGGTGTATCCAGGGTCACACGTGTCATCTAAATCTGCATTGCTGGAGGCGCTGTGTCCAGCCACGTGTGACCATGACACCGACATAGGTGGAGCTGAATGGAGGAGGTGCGGCAGTGGGCGGAGCTTCACGGATGAAGTCCACAGCTCTCCGCAGCTCTGCCATACGCTAGTGTGAAACTAGCCTTTGGCTGGTTTCACACTAGCGTTTTATCGCGCAGCGCATCGTGCGCTATCGGGCGTACCCGCAATGTTCCCCTATCTCTAGCATGGTGTGCGCAGTGTTTAGCAATTGCACGCGTTCATCAGCGTTTGCGTATGCTGCGCATTTTCCAGGTGTGCGTTCAGGCGCGCCATACACTACAAGTTGTGGAAAAAAGGGGTCAGAGGGCACTCCAGAATAAGTTGAGGGGATCTATGACAACACACAGTAGGAACAAGGATCAAAAAGGAAAAAAGCAGTGTGTATGGAAGTCATGATCACCCAGAGATAACAAACAAATAATGGCAATATGTACCAAATACAAATTTTATTTTACAAAAACACACACTAGTTTGAACAAACAGCAATAAAAACAATTAAAAAAGCCTAAGAAGAGGCCAAAATTACACCACAAAAAGTCCATGTAAGCAGTGGCGGATCTTAATAGGGGCGGATGGGGCGGTCGCCCCGGGCCCAAGGTTTTTTGGGGGCCCAGGGGCAGGGGCGGGCTGGGCCGGGTGTCAGAGAGGCAAATGCCCCCCGGGCCGCTCCCCCAGCACCTGTACAGTGCCGGCCGTGCCCTGTGCTGTGACGCCGCCGGCAGCAGACAGCCGCCCGCGTCACATTCTATGAGGCCGGGGCCGGGAGCTGTGCACGGCCGTCACCTTGACGGCTGCTCAGCTCCGGCTGTACTTCTGGGTCAGATGTCGGGCGTGCGCGATGACGTCATCGTGCACGCGCCGACATGTCCCGGAGGATGCTGAAAGCAGAGGCGCTGCTGGGAGCGAGCCGGCTGTGAGGTAAGTATGGGGAACTTTATTTATTTTTTTTATTTATAAAATGAATTAAATGGGGGAGGGGGTGAGTGGGGGCTGTACACAATGAAGGGGGGGGTGACTGGGGCCTGTATATGATGACAGGGGGGGACAGGGGGCTGTATATGATGAAGGGGGGTGAGTGGGGCTACACAGGATGAAGGGGGTTGAGTGGGGTTGTACAGGATGAAGGGGGGTGACTGGGGTTGTACAGGATGAAGGGGGGATGAGTGGGGGCTTCACAGGATGAAGGGGGATGAGTGGGGGCTTCACATGATGAAGGGGGGTGAGTGGGGCTACACAGGATGAAGGGGGTTGAGTGGGGTTGTAGAGGATGAAGGGGGGTGACTGGGGTTGTACAGGATGAAGGGGGATGAGTGGGGGCTTCACATGATGAAGGGGGGTGAGTGGGGCTACACAGGATGAAGGGGGTTGAGTGGGGTTGTACAGGATGAAGGGGGGTGACTGGGGTTGTACAGGATGAAGGGGGGTGACTGGGGTTGTACAGGATGAAGGGGGGATGAGTGGGGGCTTCACAGGATGAAGGGGGGATGAGTGGGGGCTTCACATGATGAAGGGGGGTGAGTGGGGCTACACAGGATGAAGGGGGTTGAGTGGGGTTGTACAGGATGAAGGGGGTTGAGTGGGGTTGTACAGGATGAAGGGGGGTGACTGGGGTTGTACAGGATGAAGGGGGGATGAGTGGGGGCTTCACAGGATGAAGGGGGGATGAGTGGGGGCTTCACGTGATGAAGGGTGGTGAGTGGGGCTGCACATGATGAAGGGGGGTGAGTGGGGCTGCATATGATGAAGGGGGGTGAGTGGGGCTGAACATGATGAAGTGGGGGATAAGGGGGACTGCACATGATAAATTAAAGGGTAAGTGGGACTGCACATGATGAATTGGGGGTAAGGGGGAGTGCACATGATGAATTGGGGGTAAGGGGGACTGCACATGATGAATTGGGGGTAAGGGGGACTGCACATGATGAATTGGGGGTAAGGGGGACTGCACATGATGTGGGGGTAAAATTAACTGCACATGATGATGGGGGAGTGGGGCTGCACATGAAGTTGGGGGGGAAGGGGACTGCACATGATGAAATGGAAGGGGGGATAAGGGGCTGCAAATGATGAAGCGGCACTGCAGATGAAGTGAGTGGGTGATAGGGGACTGCAATGGATGAAGTAAGGGGACTTCAAATTAAAGTGGGGACATTAAAGTGGATCCCCTATGGCCAGGATCACGTTGGGCGATTTTGTGCGTATTGGCCGTAGGCCTACAGCTTATGTGCAACGTCTTTTTAGGCCATGTCCACACGTGGTGGAATGGTGGCGGGTTTTCCGTATGGACCCGCAGCAAACCAAGTGCTGCGGTCCGTACGGCTGTCAATTCCCGCACGGGGACCGCAGCGCTCAGGTGGGAAGGGGGGTACAGGGGCCCAGGTTTTATGAACAGCCCCGGGCCCATAGTCCACTTAATCCGCCACTGCATGTAAGGACCCTTATGAACACACTAACACCAAGCTGGCTGTCATTAGAGGTCTAAAAATATATTACAGGTTCAAAGGCATATGAACAATATATTAATAAGGCGGCCTGAAACCTGAACTGGGAAGGACAAATAAACCAATAGATAATGAACAAAGAAGTCCCAAATTCACATCAGATATTATGACAATAAACATCTACACCACCATCCCAAATAGAATGAATACAAATACGCTACAAGTTGCATTTTTTGTTCCGCCCAACATCGTTAAAAAATCGCGTGCACACGTGTGTGCACGGTATGCTCAGAAAAATAGCATTACAGTCTATGGGGTCGCTGGCGTGCGCTTAGATGTGCGCACATCAGTGCTTTTTGCACGCACGCGATTTCAGTAAACAATGTCTAGACACTTGTTTAAACCTCCCCCTAAACAAGCAACATTGTTTGGGAGAAGTGTAGATAAAAAATGGTGTCTTCAGGTCCACACCACTACAGCCTTGAAGATAAGAGCAGCTACAGACAGCAAGAGAAGAGCAGCTACAGACAGCCTTGAATAGAAGACCAGACAAGAGCCTTGGTTTCAAGCTTCAGCAGCCAAAATGTGAGTATTCTTCAACATAATGTGTGTGTGTCCTGTACAATTTATTATGTACTAATGTTTTTTTTTTGGTTTAAATTTCAGCATGTCTTCTTCTGAATCTGTCTATTCGCCATCCCAGCAAGAACTGGCCCAAGCAGATCGTGAGGTTAGGATTTTGCTGCCTTTGGGTAAGTATAGCTGCTGCATCTAGAAATGTGTAATCATTTTTTTCTTTACAGACATCGGACACGGCAAGTGAGGCCGAAGAGCAGGAGCAGCCTGAGCGGGAGCAGCCTGAGCGGGAGCAGCGTAGCCAAGTCACGGTGAGGAGACGTAATGTACGTATATTGTATTTCAATGTTTTTTTTCGGTCCTGATTTTCATCTTCTATCTTCCTTCTTTTATTTCTATTTTTCTATCTTTTTCATTCTCCAAAATTTCCAAGATTATAATTTTTTTTGTTTGTTCTAGGTTCAACAACAGGATGAAGAAGACGTGTACACTGATAACGACGCCTTGATCCGCCTTGTTGAGGAGCGTATCCCGTTGTGGGACAGCCGTGACCAGCAGTACAAGGACACAGTGGTGACCCGGTGGCTCTGGAATGAGGTGGCCGCAGCGATGATGGAAGGCTGGGACAGCGCCTCTCCAACTTCAAAAAAGGCGTTCAGTAAGTATAAAGCTGCTCTGTGATGCTGCATTGACTCTTGGTCTTGAAGGTACTGGTGTGTTTGTTGCAATATATATTCTTGCATCAAACACATCAGTCCCCTCATGATCAACAGTGATTTCTTTGTGTATTGCACTGCTGTCTTTAATTTGTTTTCACTCTTGGTCTTGAAGGTACTGGTGTGTTTGTTGCAATATATATTCTTGCCTCATTCACTCCAGTCCCCTCATGATCAACAGTGATTGCTTTGTGTATTCCACTGCTGTCTTTATTCTGTTTTCACTCTTGGTCTTGAAGGTACTGGTGTGTTTGTTGCAATATATATTCTTGCCTCAATCACACCAGTCCCCTCATGATCAACAGTGATTGCTTTGTGTATTGCACTGCTGTCTTTATTCTGTTTTCACACTTGGTCTTGAAGGTACTGGTGTGTTTGTTGCAATATATATTCTTGCATCAAGCACATCAGTCCCCTCATAATCAACAGTGATAGCTTTTTGTATTGCACTGCTGTCTTTATTCTGTATTCACTCTTGGTCTTGAAGGTACTGGAGTGTTTGTTGCAATATATTCTTGCATCAATCATACCAGTCCCCTCATGATCAACAGTGATTGCTTTGTGTATTGGACTGCTGTCTTGAATCTGTTTTCACTCTTGGTCTTGAAGGTACTGGAGTGTTTGTTGCAATATATATTCTTGCATCAAACACACTACTCCCCTCATGATCAACAGTAATTGCTTTTTGTATAGAATTATTTTGTGATGCCGCATTGACTGTTTGTAAAGTTCACTCAGGTTTGTGTGCTGATAATGATGTTGGCATCAGTGCATTGCATAATGTTTTATCTTTGTTTTTCCAACAGTGAATAAAGTCTGCACACGTTGGCGCTCGATGAAGAACCGCTTCAACGCTGATGTTCGTGCTGAGGGACAGGTTCCCAGTGGTTCAGCTGCAAGGACCAGAAGAAAATATTGTTATTATCGCGAGTTGGCGTTCCTGAGACCGGTCCTTGCCACCAGAGCGTAAGTATAATTTTTTTATTTTTAACCTGTCCTTTTCTATTTCACAGCTGATGCTTCTTGTAAATGCATGATAGTAATGTATTTCCTTTCTTTCCACAGCACCTGGAGCAGCACCCTGCAACCTGTCCCTGGAGCGGCCCTTCATCGGACGACCTCGGACCCGTCCCAGCCATCTGAAAGCCAGGAAGCATCTTGCAGGTCAGCAACATGGACAGCTGGTGACCAGGAAGCTGGTCAATCAGGTGTTCCCCTGTCCCAGGTCTCTGCCACTGGTTATGCAGACACTACCCACCAGCGGCAGAGGGTCTTGGACAGGCCTGTCATGCCCGAGTTCATGCACTTGAGCGAGGCCTTTCATGTCAGCCTCAAGGCGCTTTCAGCAAGAGTGGAAAGCGTTTTTTCCTGATGGAACGCGGATTTAACCACATGGAACACCTCATCCACTCTTCCGACCAGCGCCTTGAACGGATGGAGGCCGACCTCAATAGACTAGCGCACCATTTCTTTAGTAAAATTGAACGGGGCATGGTAGATCACCTTAGTCCTGAGCAACAGCTGAGTGTGTTACAGGCCTGCAACACTGCTTACTTGCAGGCTATGCAGCAGAATCGGTATGTGCAGCAGTCAGTGGTGTCATTTCCAACAGTGCCACCACTGACGCGCTACACCTCACTACCGACTTCTGATGCATACCACTGCATGGCCACCTGCATTCCAAGCCAAGCCGGAAACCACTACACCACCCCAAGTCCGAGTGTTGCTGGACACTCCACCGCCACCACCACTATGGCAAGTGCTGCTCTTTTCTGGAGCACCACCACCGCCACCGCACCACCTGCTTGGAGCACCGCCACCACAGAACCTGCTTGGGCCACCGAACCTATTCTCCAGTTCAGAGCACCGCCAACATTTCTACGTCTAGGAGCACCGACACCACCACTCAACAGCATTCAAGGAGCACCGCCACCACTCCTCATCATAGGAGCACCGCCACCACTCCTCATCAAAGGAGCACCGCCACCACTCCTCATCAAAAGAGCACCGCCACCACTCCTCATCAAAGGAGCACCTCCACCACTCCTCATCAAAGGAGCACCGCCACCACTCCTCATCAAAGGAGCACCGCCACCACTTCTCATCAAAGGAGCACCGCCACCAATTCTCCTCCTAGGAGTCCCGCCAACACTTCTCCTGCTCGGAGCACCGACACGACTTTGTCTTCTAGCATCACCGCCACCGCCACTTCTTTGAGCACCGACACAAGTTTGTCTCCTTCTCAGAGCACCTTCACCGCCAACGCTTCTAGGAGCACCGACACAACTTTGTCTCCTAGGAGCACCACCACCGCCACTTCTAGGAGCACCGCCACTGCCACCACAGAGCATCAGAGGGGTGACCCACATTCCATCTTTTACAGGTCAACACCATGGTCCACCAGCTCAAGGCGGTCGAGCAATGTAAGGCAGTCACACGGTGGAAGTCGGTCCAGGCAGGATACTCCTGCACCAAAGGAAAAAAAAAAAGACTTTGTTTGTCCATCCACCCTCTCCTCCTAATGTGTCTCAACCTGCCTCCATGTCCATCCCAGAGCTCCCTTCCCCCAGTACTTTCATCGCCCCTTCTCCTAGAACCCCTTCCTCAACTTCCAGCCATTCCTCGTCTCTCCACACCCCCAAAGTATCCTAATCTTCCCCCAAACGTGATTCATAATAAAAAAAATTTTTTTCGTTTTTTTTTTTAAATAAATGTGCAATTCTGCTTTCAAAAAATATGGTTTAATTAATGTGTTTTTTGCCGACTACACACACTGTGACGTACACACACTGCGCCGTACACTTAGCGTTTTTGACACCAGATATCTCCATTACTGAGACATGTTTCTTGTGTCAGTCTTGGAGATATGTGGTGTCAAAAAAACAAATCTAGATGACTTGCATTTTCACCACCAGTCTCTTCAGTCTTCTATTGCACAGACTGAATGGAGTCGGGTTCCCAAAGTCCAGTCCTCAAGGCCAACCAACAGATCATGTTTAAAGGAATACCATTTTTCCGGTGATAACTGCTTCACCTGAGCCAAAAAACTTTATTATGTCTCCAGTGTGCTTTCAAAATCGAGCCACAGTGGTGATCCTACAAATAATATTTATAGTCACATGTTTAGGTGTCATCAAAAGTGAAGGATGCCAGTGCATCCACAAATCACTATTTTTAAAATCGGCCCATGTGACACAAATATTAGTTGTATTATCTCCACCGTTGCTGCTAATTGAACACACACTGTAGAGATGATAAAGGTCATACAAATTGTGTGTGTATGTATACTAGTCACCTTGTCAGGAGTACTAGTAAATTCATGATGCACAAAACACAGCATCTCAAGTTCACTGGTACACCTGGCCACTTGACAATAGTATTGGGAGTGTAAAAACACAGAGTGCACTCAGTACAGGTATCAAAACAGCTTTTTTATTAACATACCAACAAGAAAATTTTTTGACACCATTTGCTCTTGCCATTCCACCCGTCCTACATCTGAGTTGAAGTAGGCCGCAAGTTGGTCCCTCATTTGCCCAACTTCAACGGATGACCTAAGAGGGTACAGAGTAAATTCAGGCAATGGGTTAGGAGCAACATCATCAAGATCTAAGTTTGGGTGCTCTCTAGCCATGACAAAATTATGTAGAACCACACAGGCCTTCACCACCTCATCCACTGTTTCCAGTTTCAGATTAATTGCTGTGCCAAGAATGCGCCATCTGGATACAAGTATACCAAAGGCACACTCTATAGTTCTTCTGGCCTTGGTCAGCCTGTAATTAAAATTTCTTTTGTTGTGGTCCAAGTCCCAGCTGGAGTAGGGCTTGAGCAGGTTTTGGCACATCTGGAATGCCTCATCCCCAACCATTACAAAGGGCTGTGGGCAGTGGCTGACTGGAGTGCTAAGGGCCCACCAGTAACATTGACTTTGGGGGCCTACTTTTCACTTGCATACAAATATTACACTACTCTCATTCACAAATTTACCTATATCTCTATATAATAATAAACTGGGTAGTTTGGTTAATGAATGATGAGATGCTGCTTTGTTCTGCACAGATTGAATCAATTGAATTATGCCAAGTACTGCCCATATAGTGGGATTGAGGGCCCAGATCTGCACAGGGGCCCATCGGGGGATTCCCCTGTTACCCTATGGGCCTGTCCGAGCCTGGCTGTGGAGGACCTTCGGTGTTGGGAAGAGGCCGTGGCATTGGGAAATTGAACTGGTTGCCATACAACCTCCGGCCCATGTCTGAGTTCTTAAAGGCCTGGGAGTCATTCCCACGGCCAAATGCACCAATGTCCACTGCAATAAACATACAGTCTGCATCCGCAATGGCCATGAGTACAGTAGAAAAGTACTTTTTATAGTTGTAGAACTCAGATCCAGTTCTTTTTGGCTTGATAATCCGGATGTGTTTCCCATCCACCGCTCCCAAACAGTTGGGGAAATTGCAGACTGTCCAGAATTTTTCGGCGATTTATAACCACTTTTCTGCAGTGGGCATGGGCATGAATTCTGGACAGAGAACATTCCACAAAGCCCGGCAGGTGTCCGCTACAATTCCAGACAACGTGAATATTCCTATCCGGTACTGGAAGTGGTGTGAAGAGAGGGTCTCTCCAGTAGCAAGGAATCTGGGAAACCAAGAAAAAACAAAAGTTATTATTTATGTATATGGATTTTTAAAACACCAAAAATAAAATAAAATAAAAAAATCTTAAAAATACATCTGCAGCCTTTTGTTCACTACATGCCATAAAAAACAAACAGCAGCCTTTTGTTAACTACATGGCAGAACTATAATTCTGCAGGCTTTGGAATAATACATGTCACAACCAAGAAAATTATGCAGGCATTGGTTTTGCAATACTACATACCGTAATGTGACCAGGAGCCGTTCCTCAGGAGTAATCGCATGACGGAGCTGCGTGTCCTGTCTCCGGATGGCTTCTTGGACACGACCAAGCAAATCATTAAAGGTTTGTTGGGACATCCGGATATAGTCATTAAATTTCTCCGGGTTTGCCTGTAGCTCACTGTAGAGGGTGTGGTACGCTCCAAGGCTCACCCGAAGTTCAATAATGAGATGTATCCACAAATGCCGCCTCTGCCGTCTTCGCTGCCTCTCTATCTCCCTTTGTTCATGGCAAGCAACTGCATAAGGCCGGTTTCACACTAGCGCATTTTCAACGCGCGCACGGCCGGGGGTAGCTCCGCCCCCGATCCGGCTCTCTGCCCGGCGTGCCCGCCCCTTCCTTGTAGCGCCGCCTCCTAGCGGACAGCGGCGCCTGCGATCGGCGCACCCTATCTTTAGCATAGGGTGCGCCGATCGTGCGCAGGCCGTGCGCTAGTTGCGCTTTGACCTGCGCTGCGCACTTTTGACGGTGCGCCGTGCGCGCCAAAATCCGAAAAGTTTGATTTTGGCGCGCACGGCGCACCGTCAAAAGTGCGCAGCGCAGGTCAAAGCGCAACTAGCGCACGGCCTGCGCACGATCGGCGCACCCTATGCTAAAGATAGGGTGCGCCGATCGCAGGCGCCGCTGTCCGCTAGGAGGCGGCGCTACAAGGAAGGGGCGGGCACGCCGGGCAGAGAGCCGGCTCGGGGGCGGAGCTACCCCCGGCCGTGCGCGCGTTGAAAATGCGCTAGTGTGAAACCGGCCTAAGCCTGAGCCATCCTGATGTCCAGATCCAAGTCAAAGTAAAAACTCTTCCAGCACAGATCCTTGTTTCACAAAGGAAATGCAAGCAAATGGAAGAATTCAGCTGTAAACAGGGTCTATATAAAGAATTCCCATAACACATGCCCACTGCTGTCCCATTGGTGGCGTGTGTTGCAAGAATTTTTCAAGGATTTTTCTCCTGTGAAATGTGACACCTAGACTACCATTGCGCATAAAAAACACAAACGCATGTACAAACGCATAAAAACGCTGCAATATTTTGTCATAAAGGGCACGATAATGCTACAAAAACGCTGCGTTTACAAGCATTTGCATGCGTTTTTGGCATGCGTATCATGTGCGCTCGAAACGCTGTGCAAAAAGGCGCAAGTGTGAAACTAGCCTTAGAGAAGAATAAAGATGAAGAGCCAGTAACAAAATGCTTTTCGATTTCTGAAATACAATAGACGAATATAGTTCAAACAGTTCTAACCATCTTTTTCTTGTTCTATCCATTTCTGTGAGTTATATGCTTAGGGTCAGACATATTTTGTTGGCTGAAAGATGTATTTCTAGTTATACTGTATATTTACATTTTTTAAATCCTATTTTTTTAATTTCATTTTACCATATTTTATGGGTATTTTGTATTCAAGGGTTGTGCTCTTCATTGAATAGAAGAAAGTATGTATGTAAGCTGCCATCATTAAAGGAATGCTGTCTTCTTGTATACTTCAAAGAAGACAAAGGCTGGGTTCACACGTGGCATTTTTTTCGCGTTTCCGCGGCTGTTTTAACCGAGCGATTTTGCCGCGAAAACGCGAAAAATAAGCATCCCATGCATTCCTATGGGATTCCGCAATGCTGTGCTAATGCTGCGGTTTTTACCGCGGCGGAATCGCTTCGCGGTAAAAACCGCAGCATGCTCATTAATTTGCGGAATCGCGGCGATCCCGCACCCATAGGAATGCATTGTTCCGCTTACTTCCCGCATGTGGCTGTGCACAACATGCGGAAAGTAAGCAGAACATTTGCGGATGGTACCCATGGTCCGGAGGAGAGGAGACTGTCCTCCGGGCTTTGGGTACCATATCCCTGTAAAAAAAAGAATTTAAAAATAAAAAATATTGTTATTCTCACCCTCCGGCGTCCCGCGCAGTCTTTCCGCTTCTCTTCACGCTCCCGTTCCCAGTAGTCCTTTGCGAAAATGCCCGCGATGGCGTCCGATCTCGCGGGATCGCGAAGTCTCGCGGTCATTCGCGCGACGTCATCGCGAATAACCGCGAGACGTCGCGATCCCGCAAGAACTGACGTCATCGCGGGCATTTTCGCAAAGGATTACTGGGAACGGATGCGCGGGACGTCGGAGGGTAAGAATAACACTATTTTTTATTTTTTTTTACATTTTATCTTTTACTACTGATGCTGCATAGGCGGCCTCAGTAGTAAAAAGTTGGTCACACTCGTCAAACACTATGTTTGACGAGTGTGACCAACCTGTCAATCAGTTCTCCAAGCGATGCTACAGATTGCTTGGAAAACGCTAGCATTTTGCAAGCTAAATACGCTTGCAAAATGCTAGTTTTTCCGAGGGAAAATCGCGGAAATTTAAAATGCGATTTTCCCGCGGACTGGAATTCCGGAATTCTCGCGGTAATTTCCGCGAGAGTTCCGGTACGTGTGCACTTAGCCTAATGGGCAATACGGAGAAGCAAGCCACTACATATTATTGGATCCCAATGTTTCCAGCAGACCTCATTGACTAATGTCGGGGTTACACATGTTGGACATGGTTATTAAATGACCCCCTGATCGGCTAAATACAAGCCGTTCCACAGTCATTTAAAGGCCTGCTTAACACCAGCTGAAGGCACTTTCATGCACAAAAAACCATCATAAATAAAAAAAAAGATACGGCTTTTGAAATTCAGGGAGAAAAACTAAATAACTTGTTATGTACTAAACTATGTTACGGTAATCGCATGATGATTAACACCTTCGCACCCGAGCCTATTTTTGCCTTCGTGACCGGGCCAATTGTTTCAATTCTGACCAGTGTCACTTTATGAGGTCATAACTCTAGAACACTTCAACGGATCCTACTGATTCTGAGCACTTTGAACCCCCAAGTGTTTCACTAAAGTTTATAATGTAGAGCCGTGAAAATAAAAAAAAATCATTTTTTTTCCCCAAAAATGATCTTTTAGCCCCCAATTTTTATTTTCACAAGGGTAACAGGAGAAATTGGACCATAAGAGTTGTTGTCCAATTTGTCCTGAGTACGCTGGTATGCCATATGTTGGAGAAAACTACTGTTTGGGCACACGGTGGGGCTCGGAAGGGAAGTAGTGACGTTCTGAAATGCAGACTTTGATGGAATGGTCTGCGGGTGTCATGTCGCGTTTGCAGAGCCCCTGATGTACCTAAACAGTGGCAACCCCCCACAAGTAACCCCATTTTGGAAACTAGACCCCCCAAGGAACTTATATAGATGTGTGGTGAACACTTTGAACCCCCAAGTGTCTCAGTAAAGTTTATAATGTAGAGGCGTGAAAATAAAAAAATCATTTTTTTTCCACAAAAATGATCTTTTAGCCCCCAATTTTTATTTTCACAAGGGTAACAGGAGAAATTGGACCCTAAGAGTTGTTGTACAATTTGTCCTGAGTACGCTGGTATGCCATATGTTGGAGAAAACTACTGTTTGGGCACACGGTAGGGCTCGGAAGGGAAGTAGTGACGTTCTGAAATGCAGACTTTGATGGAATGGTCTGTGGGTGTCATGTCGCGTTTGCAGAGCCCCTGATGTACCTAAACAGTGGAAACCCCCCACAAGTGACCCCATTTTGGAAACTAGACCCCCCTAGGAACTTATCTAGATGTGTGGTGAGCACTTTGAACCCCCAAGTGTTTCACTAAAGTTTATAATGTAGAGGCGTGAAAATAAAAAAATCATTTTTTTTTCCACAAAAATGAACTTTTAGCCCCCAATTTTTATTTTCACAAGGGTAACAGGAAAAATTGGACCCTAAGAGTTGTTGTCCAATTTGTCCTGAGTATGCTGGTTTGCCATATGTTGGAGAAAACTACTGTTTGGGCACACGGTGGGGCTCGGAAGGGAAGTAGTGACGTTCTGAAATGCAGACTTTGATGGAATGGTCTGTGGGTGTCATGTCGCGTTTGCAGAGCCCCTGATGTACCTAAACAGTGGAAACCCCCCACAAGTGACCCCATTTTGGAAACTAGACCCCCCAAGGAACTTATCTAGATGTGTGGTGAGCACTTTGAACCCCCAAGTGTTTCAGTAAAGTTTATAATGTAGAGACGTGAAAATAAAAAAATCATTTTTTTTCCACAAAAATGATCTTTTAGCCCCCAATTTTTATTTTCACAAGGGTAACGGGAGAAATTGGACCCTAAGAGTTGTTGTCCAATTTGTCCTGAGTCCTGAGTACGCTGGTACCCCATATGTGGGAGAAAACTACTGTTTGGGCACACGGTGGGGCTCGGAAGGGAAGTAGTGACGTTCTGAAATGCAGACTTTGATGGAATGGTCTGCGGGCGTCATATTGCATTTACATAGCCCCTGATGTACCTAAACAGTGGAAACCCCCAATTCTAATTCCAACCCTAACCCCAACACACCCCTAACCCTAATCTCAGCCCTAACCATAACCCTAACCACAAACCTAACACCAACACACCCATAACCTTAATCCCAGCCCTAGCCCTAGCCCTAACCCTAACCCTAACCCTAGTCTTAGCCCTAACCCTAGCCCTAGCCCTAACCCTAACCCTAGCCCTAACCCTAGCCCTAACTCTAGCCCTAGCCCTAACCCTAAAGGCCCCGTCTCACTAAGCAATCTCGGTAGCGAGATCGCTGCTGAGTCACTAACTCTAGCCCTAACCCTAATCTCAGCCCTAACCATAACCCTAACCACAAACCTAACACCAACACACCCATAACCTTAATCCCAGCCCTAGCCCTAGCCCTAGCCCTAGCCCTAACCCTAACCCTAACCCTAGTCTTAGCCCTAACCCTAGCCCTAGCCCTAACCCTAACCCTAACCCTAGCCCTAGCCCTAACCCTAGCCCTAACCCTAGCCCTAACTCTAGCCCTAACCCTAACCCTAGCCCTAGCCCTAACCCTAAAGGCCCCGTCTCACTAAGCAATCTCGGTAGCGAGATTGCTGCTGAGTCACAACTTTTGTGACGTAACAGCGATCTCACCAGCGAGATCGCTATGTGTGACAGCGATCAGCGAGCGACCCCCTGCCGGTATCGCTGATCGCTGGAAGAAATCTCTGGACATTTCTTTGGTCGCTGGTCTCCCGCTGGCCAGCACGCATCGCTGCGTGTGACAGGCGTGAGACCAGCGATCAGGTGTAAAAAATAATAAAAAAAATAAAAAATATAGTTATTCTCACCTTCCGATGTCCCGTTCAGCCATCCCGCCTCTCTCCACGCTCCGGTCCCAGTGATCCTTTGCACGAATGACCGCGAGACTTTGTTATCCCGCGAGACTGTGACATCTCGCGGTCATTCGTGCAAAGGATCACTGGGACCGGAGCGTGGAGAGAGGCAGGATGGCTGAACGGGACGTCGGAAGGTGAGAATAACTATATTTTTTATTTTGATTCTATTTTTTACAGGGATGGCCAGCGATGCCGGGCGCTCGGCATCGCTGTGCTGATCGCTGGTGAAGCTGTCTGTGTGACAGCTCACCAGCGATCACATAGCGACTTACTAGCGATCCTGACACCTTGATATCGGTGTCGGGATCGCTGGTAAGTCGCTTAGTGTGATGGGGCCTTAACCCTAGCCCTAGCCCCTGCATTTTTTTTTTTTTTACTTTTTTTTTTTACTTTTTTTTTTATTTTTGTCACAAGATCGCTGCACTGCGATCTGACTCATAGTAACGCCACTTCACCTCTGATCATCTGTCAGTGTGAGATCAGAGGAGAAGCAGCATTACTATGTGACAAGATCGCTGCCTGGCACATAATAACGCCACTTCTCCTCTGATCTCACAATGACAGATGATCAGAGGTGAAGCAGCGTTACTGTGTGACAAGATCGCTGCCTGGCACAGCTGTGCCAGGCAGCGATCAGCTGTGCCAGGCAGCGATCTAGTCACACAATAACGCTGCTTCACCTCTGATCAGCTGTCAGTGAGATCAGAGGGAGAAGCCGCGTTACAATGAGGGAGATCGCCGGGAAACAAGCAGCTTTCCCAGCGATCGCTCCCATTGGCTGCTGTGACGCTGACGTCATCGGGACCTGAACCAATCAGGTCTCGATGACGTCGGGGGTCCCAGCATGCATTGCGCACCGGGATCCCCGCGTTGGAAGGTATGTGGGGGTCCCGGGGGGCACAATACCGCCGACAGTAGATAAACGTCGGCGCTGCACAAAGCCCAGCAAGCGCCAACGTTTATCTACTGTGGGCGGTCGTGAAGAGGTTAAAGGGGTTATGCGGACCTATTTTATTTTTTATTATTGTCCTAAGAACTTACTGTTGTGCCTTGTGCCGATCTCTTCTTTCATGGACCACCTCGGCTCACGACTCTGTGGCTTCCAGTGACATTGTATCGACAAAGCAGCTGCTTCTTTTCTGCTTGGCTCTGTTAATGGGGCGTGCCTGCCGTTATCACACTGCATAACTGTGGGAAGCTGACTGCCAATCAGCATGACGTCAGCAGAAATGCACTGTCTACAGAGCAGCCCGGAAGAGGAAGAGCTGCTCTTTTTACGCGAAGCAGCAGAATCGCTGGCGCTGGGCAGAACAGACAGGTAGTTAGCAACTACCTGCTATACAGTTCTTAGCCACATGAAAAAAGGTAAAATAGTCACAGACAAACCCTTTAAATGCTTGGCAACAGCCAAAGAGGTCTCTTGTTGAACTTATAGATGGATTCAACAAACCCCAACAGTGATTGTTTCCCAAATGTGCCTAGATATGCAAACATAAATACATATTGCTCCTAGAAGGGATGAACATACCATTTGTGCAACTAGTGCAAACACAGGGACCCAAGAGGTAATGGGGACACATCCACAGGACAAATAGATGGAATTATGCATTATAATGAGCTATTGGACTTCACATGACCCATAAAGTTCTGGCAAAGTGACCCTCTCCTGTCTATGTCTGCTCCTATCCCCTGGCTCATGTATCAAACAACTGGTACTTGTGAACCTTAATATATTTAACAGGTCGGTCAGTTTACAAAAAAAGATTTTCCTTAGCCTAGACATAGTTTACACTACTCTACTATTGGATTGAAATTTCCCCGTCCTTAACAAAATGTTAATTTATACTTTTATAAAAAGTTGAGGCTTAAAGGGTTAATATTTGCACAATTGAAAAGACACAAATATTTTCATTATTTTATGACCAGACAAAACTGATAAGGATAAGAAGAATGAATGCAATTGGTTTAGTAATTTTGCTAGAACTGTTATTCCTTTTGGTCAACTGAGCCAAAAATACCTATTTTGCAGCCTAAAATCTTTCACACGTGAGAATACATCATCAATTGTACTTTGTTTGAAAAAGTAGCTGGTTTATTATTCTGATGTCTTGTTAAAGAAAATTTAATTTTTGCCTTGTAACATATTCCTGCGGAAATGATTTGAAAAGAACTGCAGACCTCTTTTCTTACTGAAAAACTTATTTTAATAGAAGCTTGGAACTATGCCCATTGTAACACCACAAACAGTGCTCTCAAGTAATGAAAAGAAGAGAATATCGCTGCCTTCCTCGCTGAATGATACATTATTCATCAGATGACAAAATGGATTCCTTTTTACCTTGAATTTATATTAAAAAACGCAAGCAGCTAATTAATTTTCTTTTTATGTATTTGTTTGTAAGCACCATCCAGAAAATAGGTTTATGGATATTTTATGTTGCCTGCCAGAAATGAAACTATAGCAAGCAGTCACATAGATGGAGAACAATTTAAGTAGCATAAAGCGCACAAATATAGCACTGTCCACAAGGAATTATACATATACAAAATACACAACAAAACCTTCTCTACATCACACTAGAACCATTATTGTTTGTTGTACAAACTGTGAATATGCAAGACTTAAACTTACTAAAATCTAAAGAGATGAACTGGAATATAAGTTGGTATGCATGCAACATGTAGGCGCATGTTTATATTGTCCACTAAACAGATAAAACCTAAGATAAAAAAAAAATAGAAAATACCCTGCAGCAAATAAATAAATAGCAGTACTGCATGAAAATTATACAGGGTAATTAGTTAACATTATTTTTGATAAAAAATGCATAAAAGCCATTCTAAAGCATCAAGGTGTCCCTATTCGGGACAGACCTCCAGTATTACAACCTTACCATGTGTCAAATGGCATAAATGTGAATAAGGGTCGAGCAGGACCGAGACCCTGACCATTGGACACCCAGCCATAGGGAGCTATATAAAAGTAATGTCCAGCTCAAAGAAAAGGGACGCCATGCTGTTATTTGCATGGGGTGCAAAAACCTGAAACAAAAACCGAGAGATGAACTGGAATATAAGTTGGTATGCATGCAACGTGTAGGCGCATATTAACACTGGGCACTAAACAGCTGAAATCTAAGATAAAAACAAAATGAGCAAATACACTACTGTAAATAAATAGCAATAGTGCATGAAAATAACGTAATAATATATGGATATTTTATGTTTCCTGCCAGAATTGAAACTATAGTAAGTAGTCACTGTAACGCTAATGCCAGCATCCCTGCGTGTTCTGTCTCCCTCCTCCCAGCCGGGACACAGACATACTTACTGCCCCCTGGGCCTGCGCACGCCATGTAGGTTTCCTGGTGGCGCGCTCCTTAATACCTAAAGGGGCAGCGCGCACACTTTGGAAATGCTCCCACTCAATAGCTGGAAGGCATCTAGTATTTAAGGAATGCTCCTCTGTAGGGTGATGCCTGTACATTTTCTTACTGTTAGTTTGGGTCTGTCCCTAATAAGTTAGTTGTCTGGTCTTTGAACAGATCCCTCAACCTATCCTGTTAGTTCCTGCAGAATCCAGAATCTGTTCCCATTGCCTGTGTTACCTAAACCTGAAGCTATTCCAGTGATACATGAACCTGAAACAGCTCCACTGGTGCGTGAGCCCGAAGCTGCTCTGGTGGAATGTGAGCGTAAAGCAGTTCCAGCAGTACCTGAGCCTGAAACCGCTAAGGCGGTACGAGAGCCTGAAGCCGGCAGTAATTGAAGCCACATCAGTGGTACCTATGCTTGACTTCACTCCAGCAATACCTGAACCTGAAGCTGCATCGGCAGTACTTGAACCCTGAAGCTATACCGGTGGTACCTGAGCCTGACACCGCTCAGGTGGAGCATCAACTTGAAGCCTAACTAGTGGTACCTAAACCCTTAAGCTACTCTAGCTGTACCTGAACCAGAAGCTGTTCCGCTGATACTTAATCCAGCACCATTGTCTATCCTGTCTATCCCCTCTATTCTTGATAACTAGCCTTGCTGAAGCTGACAGCTGAGGGTTGTAGCCCCCAGCTGTAAGTTTTGTCTGGCTGGTTAGCAAAAATACAGGGGAACCCACGCCGTTTTTTTAAAATTATTTATTCACAGAGCAGGAGCGGCTAATGAATACTGCCATCCACCGCTCCTGCTCTCACTGTAACTAGCGGTAGCAGGTGTCAGATGATGGGATCAGTAGTCCCATCAGCTGACACCAGTGACCGAAGGTAAAGTTTATACCTCTGATCACAGCTGAGCGCTCCCGCTGTCTTTTGACAGCGCTGGCACTGCGGCTCTCTGAGTGGCGGTGTTTGCTGCACTGCCATGCACATGACAGCGCGACAAATACCCGATTTCGGGCAGCCAAACCCAAACAGTAATTTGGACTTCCTGGTGAAGTCTGTGTTTGGTGTCCGTACCCGAACAGTAGGTGTCTGATACAGAACTTTACTGTTCGGGTTCGCCCATCGCTATTCTTTTAGCCCCAAATTTTTTATTTGCACTAGGGTAACAGGAGAAAATGAACCCCAACATTTTTTGTGAAATTTCTCCTGAGTACACTGATACCCCATATGTTGGGGGAAAACTACTGTTTGGGTGCGCGGCAGGGCTTGGAAGGAAAGGAGCACCATTTGACTTTGTGAATGCAAAAATGGCAGGAAAATGTGCCTAAACAGTGGAAACCCTCCACAAGTGACCCCATTTTGAACTAGAACACTCGAAGAATTTGTCTAGATGTGTGGTGAGCACCTTGAACCCACAGGTGATTCCCAGAATTTTACAACATTGAACTGTGAAAGTAAAAAAAAAAAGATTTTTCCCATAAAAATGTTATTTTAAATCCAAATGTTTTCATTTTCACAAGGATAGGAAGAGAAAATGGACCCCAAAATTTGTTGTGCAATTTTTCCTTAGTATTCTGATACCCATATATGGTGAAAACTACTGTTTAGCAGGGCTCAGAAAGGAAGGAGCAATGTTTTGTAAAGCACATTTTGATGGAATGGTCTGCGGGTATCATGTCACGTTTGGAGAGCCCGTGATGTCCCTAAAAAGTGTAAACCCCCCAAATGTGACACTATTTTGCCATTGATCTAGTGTTTTCCTGGCATGTGAATTTCATAATGTAGTGGCATACATAAGTTGTGTAGAGTGCATCAGTTTGGCATATGTGAGTTCTGTAAAGTGCATCAGGTTGACATACGTGAGTAGTGTATAGTGTATCAGGTTGGCATACGTGAGTAGTGTAGAGTGTATCAGATTGACATACTTGAGTAGTGTAGAGTGCATCAGGCTGGCATTTGTAAGTTGTGTAAAGTATATCAGGTTGACATATGTGAGTAGTGTAGAGTGCATGAGTTGTGTAAAGAGTGGGATGCTGGTATAAAAGTTACTGTAGCTATGTAGAGGTCAGTGGCGGATTATAATGAGGTCAATTTGGGCAGTTGCCCCGGGCCCAGTGGGGTTAAGGGGCCCACAGCCCAGGCCAGTAAATTGCCCCATTATAATCCGCCACCGCGCAGGGCCGGATTATAGGCAGGGCAGGCGGGGCTTCAGCCCCGGGGTCCCCACCACAAGAGCTTCTAAGGGGGCCCCCACCACATTCCTGCTGGCTGCTGCAATGGCACTCCATCTTCTCCACACCTAAAAGTGAGTGACCGTGGGGGCGGCATTATGTGCTCTGCTACCAGCAGCATCTACAAGTAGCGTGCAAAGGCTTGTGATGAGATCACAGGAGGTAAGGTGTCAGGGCCCCCGATCATGTGACCCCTGTCTCCTCCCCTCCTGTGACCTCATCACAGGTCCTGTGCGCACAGCACAGACAGAGCACTGAGAGCAGCCATGTATGTGGAGTGCGGCTCTGCGGGTGGAGGTAGGTGCTGGAGGCCCCATTATTCTCTATGTGGAGTGCGGGTGGAGGTCGGTGCTGGAGGCTCCATTATTCTCTATGTGGAGTGCGGCTCTGCGGGGGAAAATCGGTGCTGGAGGCTCCATTATTCTCTATGTGGAGTGCGGCTCTGCGGGTGGAGGTCGGTGCTGGAGGCCCCATTATTCTCTATGTAGAGTGTGGCTCTGCGGGTGGAGGTCGGTGCTGGAGGCCCCATTATTCTCTATGTAGAGTGTGGCTCTGCGGGTGGAGGTCGGTGCTGGAGGCCGCATTATTCTCTATGTGGAGTGGGGCTCTGCGGGTGGAGGTCGGTGCTGGAGGCTCCATTATTCTCTATGTGGAATGCGGCTCTGCGGGTGGAGGTCGGTGCTGGAGGCCCCATTATTCTCTATGTAGAGTGTGGCTCTGCGGGTGGAGGTCGGTGCTGGAGGCCCCATTATTCTCTATGTAGAGTGTGGCTCTGCGGGTGGAGGTCGGTGCTGGAGGCCCCATTATTCTCTATGTGGAGTGGGGCTCTGCGGGTGGAGGTCGGTGCTGGAGGCTCCATTATTCTCTATGTGGAGTGCGGCTCTGCAGGTGGAGGTCGGTGCTGGAGGCCCCATTATTCTCTATGTAGAGTGTGGCTCTGCGGGTGGAGGTCGGTGCTGGAGGCCCCATTATTCTCTATGTAGAGTGTGGCTCTACGATTCGTGAGCCCCGTCACGTGACGAGGGGGGCCCACAGAGTCTGAACTGCCCCGGGCCCTGGCTACCCTTAATCCACCCCTGGTAGAGGTAATAACCTTGATCCTGCAGTGGGTGCTCCAAATCCCATACAATTTTCCCACTCACTCCCAGGACAGGGGGACATTCAGGGGATTGAATCCAGGTGTCCTTCCCTTCATAAACTCTAAACATGTGGGTGTACCCTGAGGTACTCTAACACAGTTTGTAGAGTTTTATTATGTACCTGACATTCTCACTGGACATGTATTTCCGGAATATGAGCCTTCCTTTGATATGCATTAGCAACTTGTCCACGCAGATTTCCCTTTGGGGAGCGTCCACCTCAGCAAACTTGTTGCTGAACTGATCAATGACCGTCCAAATTTTAAAAAGTCAGTCAAAGATGGGGTAGTTTCTGGGAGGACACCGTGCATTATCGTTGTAATGCAAAAGGAAAGGGGTTAAGCAAAACATGGTCATTGATGCTCAATATCTTTGATAATAATAATAGTAATAATAATAACTTTTATTTCTATAGCACCAACAAATTCAGCAGCGCTTTATAATTCAGAGGGGACATGTACAGGTAATAAAGACAATAACGAGTAACACACAGTTCCACAGAGGAGTGAGGGTCTTGCTGACAAGCTTAAAATCTATAAGGAGATGGGGGGATTCATTAGGTAAAAAGTATTTAGTGTGTCATCTGTTTTAAACTAATCCATATAGACTTTAATGGCAAAATCTGACCTGAAAAAAGAAGAGAATAGGATATGCTTTGAGTTTCATGAACTGGAGACACAGATCTGTTTTTAACAATGATGTACTTATGGCTCAGTGAAACTCTATGCAACTCTATTGGTCATTGTGCTGGCCAATAAAAAATTGACAACACTAGGACGGAATGTGTGAATGTTGCCCAAGGGAAACAGAAACTAATAAATACAGTTGCGCTCTGTAGTGGTATAGCATATAAACACATGAAATATATGAAATCTGAATTGCATTACTGCTCTAGAGAATAGGAAAAGCAAGGATATTTAGCACATAATTTGGCCAATTTATGCATGCCCAGCAGCCACTGCAAGTTGACCTTCATTGCAGGGAACATGTCCTAGTGTGAATCCTCTCCTAGGCTGAAGCCTACATTTACATTTATATGGGTACGTAGGATCCTGCTGTAATTAAAACCACCAAGGGCTGATGGGTGGAGTGCTCAGTCAGAGAGCCTACAGTATGTATATATACCAAAAGACTGATTGTCACTTCTAAACAGAAAACTGGTGTGCACAGGTGCATACTAAGAGTAGCTATCTCTGTTATGAATGAGTCACCGAAGGAGGAAAAAACAAAAATACAAGCTAAGTCCAGAAAACCGGAGAGGTTGGTAGCTATCGGATTGCAGACCCCCTGATCCTATCCACAACAACTAACAGTAGCCGTGGGGGGTTCCTACGATGCCCTAGACCCCTCGATCACAGCCGGAGAACTAAATAGGCCTAAAGAAAGAAAGGGGAAATCTAAACTGCCCCAGAGCAGACCCCAAAGCAGTAGGCAGCCCCCAACATATAATGACGGTGAAGCAAGAAGAAAACACTAACACAGATAGAAAGATAGGTTGAGCAAACGATGGTGCCCAAGCTAACTAACAAGGACAGGATAGAAAAGCTGCTGTCTGCAATCCGTAAAAAACCCTACCAAAAAATGTCCCAACCGACTGATAGGAAAAACAGGCCCTGAAGTCGCTAGGACTTCAAAAAGACTATATCAGCACTCAGGTAAATTCTGAAGACAGAGCAAAGAGACAAACTGATCAGAGACAAAAATGGAACTCAGCACACCCCAGACCGGGGATGGCTGAACTCCAAAAAACAAGGTAAACAAAACAAAACTAATAAGTTCAATAGCAGAGCAAAAACTTATCTTTGGGAAGCAGGAATCAGACTGGTCTCCAAGAATCCAGCAGAGTAATCACCAGCGACTCAGAAGGGCGTCAGCTGCCTTATATCCAGTCAGAAGTTCCTGTTACCCAGTCATCATCTACCAGATCAGGTGTTTGGTAATCAGCCTCACTACCTTCCTTCACCAGAAGAGGGAGTTCATCAGACATCGACTGTGAAGGGGAAAATGAACTCACAACACATCTCCATACATAACTAACAAATAAAGTAGCATTGTGTAGCGCTATAGCATGTAAGCATGAAATATATGAAATTTGAATTGCCTTACTGCTCTAGAAAATAGGAAAAATTGCAGATACTTAGCACATAATTTGACTATAATGGTAGTCTCATGTTCAAAGCAGTAGTGGGTGGTGAGTTATGGAGCCTGAAAGCCAAAAGTTCAAACCTTTGTTACCCTATTCCTCGTCAATGTAAGGGAAACAGAAAGACATGATTTCAAAAAGTGTGTATATGATATAAAACCAGATTTCTGTTGCATTATGCTGATGGGAAGGTCAGAATTTGGAGCAATAATGTACTACCTGTCAGGTGTTAACAGTTCAGACTGAGCAAAGCAAACTGCAGTTGTGGGTTTTGGAAAATCCCTTTAATTGTGTGGTCTCCAAGAATCCAGCAGAGAAATCACCAGCGACTCAGAAGGGCGTCGGCTGCCTTATATCCAGTCAGAAGTTCCTGTTACCCAGTCATCATCTACCAGATCAGGTGTTTGGTAATCAGCCTCACTACCTTCCTTCACCAGAAGAAGGAGTTCATCAGACATCGACGGTGAAGGGGAAAATGAACTCACAACACATATCCATACAAAACTAACAAATAAAGTAGCACTGTGTAGCGCTATAGCATGTAAGCATGAAATATATGAAATTTGAATTGCCTTACTGCTCTAGAAAATAGGAAAAATTGCAGATACTTAGCACATAATTTGACTATAATGGTAGTCTCATGTTCAAAGCAGTAGTGGGTGGTGAGTTATGGAGCCTGAAAGCCAAAAGTTCAAAACTTTGTTACCCTATTCCTCGTCAATGTATGGGAAACAGAAAGACATGATTTCAAAAAGTGTGTATATGATATAAAACCAGATTTCTGTTGCATTATGCTGATGGGAAGGTCAGAATTTGGAGCAATGTACTACCTGTCAGGTGTTAACAGTTCAGACTGAGCAAAGCAAACTGCAGTTGTGGGTTTTGGAAAATCCCTTTAATTGTGTGGAATCTGTAAAGAAGCCATCTTTCCTTACTTGCCAAAAGCAGCGGCAACATTTATCTTTTATTTTTTCATTTGACTAATATGTACTACATATCCACTGTTACTGAATTTGACGGTTGAACTGAGCTTTTTTTTTCTTTTTTTCTTGCAAATTATAGTAGTGTTGGTAAGAATGATCACAAGTAATTGATGTTAGATATATATCACAGTCAGAGCAGACATAAGGATTGTTGCAATGGAAGATTTAACACCATTCAGAATACATGAAAATAAAGCACATAGTTAACATGCACTGTTGCATAATGTAGAACAGTGGCAAATCTGGGGTATATTACATTTTTTTCTCATTAATGGTATTGGTAAATATGACCAGGAATACAGGAATACATCAAACACACACATCGCTGTCACACTGAACTTGTTTCACATTATTCAGAGATCATGTTTGAAAATGTATAATATTCTTGTATACTTAGAAGTATCTAGTAGAATTGGTGTAGCTAGGGCCAACATTAGCGGTTGGCAAACTAGGCAATTGCCTAGGGCAATTGGACTATAATGTACCCAAACATTTCAAGCACAAACTGAACTGATAATGGCACTTCTATATTATCAGTATAGTTTCTGAGGTTAGAACTACAGCACGACCTTTGTAACATCACGGTTATGTGATCATGATGTCATCAAAAATCCGTTACCTTGTGGACATCTAGAAGACCTCAAGAGGAGGAGACAGATGGACAAAATCTTTATAGTGTGTGCGTGTTTGTGCATGTATATACATACATTTGTATGTGTTGTGTGTATATACTGCATATACATGTGTGTATACTTTTTGTACAGTGGGGGAAATAAGGATTTGATCCCTTGCTGATTTTGTAAGTTTGCCCACTGACAAAAATAGGAACAGTCTATAATTTTAAGGGTAGATTAATTTTAACATTGAGAGATAGAATATCAAAAATAAAATCCAGAAAATCACATTGTGTAAATTATATAAATTTATTTGCATTGTGCAGTGAGAAATAAGTATTTGATCGCTGTCAAGCCCTCAGCCGCAGGCACGGTCTCTGCTGCGCAGGGAGACCGGCACCTATCTCGCAGCTCCACTGCTACTACCCACCCTGTCCGTGGCTCCAGACAATCAGCAGCTCCTTTCTCTGCTAAGAACCTGCATCCTCTTGGCAGCTCTCCTGGTTATGCTCTTAGGAGGCGCGCCCCGCTTCCTGCACATACTTAAAACAGCAGGGCACCTGTTGTCTATTAGGGCTGTCTGTGCTGTGATGCTCTGTGCATAAAAGGCATCCTACCTCAAGAGGGAGTTGACTGAACAATGTGTTCATTCTGTGGGATCGCTGCCTCCCACTCAGGCCACACTCTGCTTTGCACTGCGTTCTAAAGGCTATTTCAATATTCTAATATCTCTGTCTCCTCAGAATCCTCTGCTGGCAGTTCCCACTCCTGGATTCCTCTGGACACTCCGGTTCCTACCCCAGACTGACCAAGGCTCTCCTCTTGGAATCATCCAGTGACCATCGCAGGCTAGATCAGCCTTTGTGTGTTTACTCAGACCTTCCAGGACTCTCACCACCTCCTCTATACGGTCTGTATGGGTCGTCCCTCTGGTCCGGGCATCGCGGCATTAAGGTCATCTGGTGTTGCAACGGGGGAGCCCCTGTATAGGGGTACACCTTGCCCGATGCTCCACTACGTGGTTCTGTGTCGTGGTCCAGAGGGTTCTTCCCTCAGGCACCTTGTCCATTTGTTTGCTATATTTAATAAACATCTTTAGTTGATTTGAAGCTCTTCTCCTGTCTCTTGTGTATCGGGTATACAGCTACCACTGCACCATCAGTGGTCTAGTGGGTCCACTGTACATCTTCACGCCCTGTGGGCGTAACAATCCCTCTGGCAAACAAGACCTAATACTTGGTGGCAAAACCCTTGTTGGCAAGCACAGCAGTCAGACATTTTTTGTAGTTGATGATGAGGTTTGCGCACATGTCAGGAGGAATTTTGGTCCACTCCTTTTTGCAGATCAAAGCTGCGGAGTTTCTCGTCAGAGGGCGCAATGGCATCACTACTGTGCACACTTTGCTCTGAACAGTCACAATGCAGAGAGCCAGAAGACAGCGATGCTGAGGAGTCTGGAGCAGAGCAGTGGCCAGCGAGGAAAGGTATTTCATTTTTTTAATGTTTGGAGCAATATATGAGTCCATTATGTATGAAGCATTATATGAGGCCCATTATATATGGAGCATTATATTGGGTCCAATATATAAGAAGCATGATATGGTGTCAATTTTGTATGGAGCATTATATGGGGCATTATATATGGAGAATTATATGAGGTCCATTATATATGGAGCATTATATGATATCCATCATGTATGGATCATTATACGGGGCCCATTATATTTGGAGCATTATATGGGGTCCATTATGATGGAGCAACATATGGGGCTTATTATGTATGGATCAATATATGGGGCTCATTATACTGTTTTTAGCATTATATGGGGCTTATTATTCTTTATGGAGCATTATATGGGGGCTCATTATACTATATGAAGCATTATATGGGGCCCTTTAAACTGTATGGAGAAATATATATGGGACTCATTATACACTATAGAGCAATATATGGTGCTCATTATACTGTATGGAGAATATATGAGCTAATTATTCTGTATGAAGCAATATATGGGGCTCATTACTCTGTATGGAGCACTATGTGATGTCCATAATACAGTATGGATCAACAAATGGAGCTCATTTTTCTGTATGAAGCACTTTGTGGGTGCCCACAATACTGTATGGAGCAATATATGGGGCTCATTATTCCTTAAGGAGCTTTATATGTTTCTCATAATACTGTATGGAGTATTATATGGGGCCCATTATACTGTGTGGAACAATATATGGGGATCATTATACTGTGTGGAGCAATATATGGGGATCATTATACTGTATGGAGCAATATATGGTGCTCATTATTCTGCATGGAGCAATATATAGAGCTCATTATTCTCTATGGAGCACTATGTGGTGCCCATTATACTGTATGGAGGACTATATACTGCCTGGTTTGTGAGCTACTGTAGAATTTACAATCATGTAATATAAGTAAGTGAAATCTTGAGCATTGTACAATGCCTATATTTCTCTGCTGTATCTGTGCATCATGAATTTTGGTATGTGTTAAAGGGGCCCACTGAGACTGCCCGAGGCCCATAAAAACCTGGAGCCGACTCTGCAAGTGTACCTGGAAGAATTAATGACATGATGCTGTTTTGAAGACACATGAAGGTCACACCAAATATTGATTAAATTTAGTTTTCTCTTTTGTTTATGCACTTTGCATTTTGCTAATTGATAAAAATATACTATTAACACTTTTATTTATGAAATCATCTACTTTACAACATTGTTTTACACCTTCCTAAAACTTTTACACAGTACTGTATATTGATATTTATATATTATAATATTCAAATTATCTCATTATTTGTATAGTAGTTTTCTAGATAAATTGCCATGCTGTCTCTCAAATAATAATCTGCAGTTGCATTTCAAGTACTAATCCAGTTCTGCAAAGCATTTTCTGTCAAACGTCTATAAACAACACTAGGTTAAACATTCTAGGAATCAATACATGTCAGGCTCATGATGATATATGACCACAAAATTAATGGTTCTCTAATTGAGTTATTAAAGGTCAACAGCGCCTGAACTAAAAACAGCTGTAAGTAAAAGCTTTCCAATTAGCTGTGTATAAAATGATCAAACAGCTGTCAGTGAGCTTTCAACAGCATAAAGGGTGTATTGCAAAGAACCCTTACAGGAGTAAAGGCTTGAAAGAATGTTAGGTACAAATCTGGCACTGGCATACAGAAAATATCATGCTTACCACAACTGCGGAGATAAAGAGAAAAAAATACATGGCAAATGCACGTGTGCATTAAGATACTTTTTCAACTGTAGTGACACTAGCAGAATATGCATTGGCACTCTCGATACTAAAATATGCATTGGCACTCTTTGGTTGCACATAGCCTTCTTCCTCATTTCGATGACCTTCTAACAAGACTAATAGGATCTTCAGCCACCAGGCTCCTGTTGCACTTGCTTCATGATAAATGACAGATGATGCTCAGTAGTCATTTTTTTATCATTTCCAGTAACTTGCATTTTTGATATCGTGGTTTTAATCCATATTAAGCAAAAGTTAAGTCTTAGATTCGCTTTCTTTGCTTTTTTTTAACTTTGATTGTAACAACAATAGCATATGATTTCACAATAAGCCTGTGAAAAAAGCATAGCTCCTTAGCTGCCATGTACTGGATATTTTGCTTAGCCATTTATCTGAGAAGAGAACCAAATCACAGAGCTACCAAAAAAGAAAAAGTGAACTGTGGAACAATTATTAATAAGTAAAATAATGTTAAACTTTTCATAGTGAATACTACAATGCCCCAATAATTAAAAGGAGTCTGTCACCCCATTTTTCGAATATGAGCTGCCGGCACCGACATCAGGGGCTTATCTACAGCATTCTGTAATGCCGTAGAAAAGCCCCTGATGTAACCTGAAAGATAAGAAAAAAGAGTTATATTATACTCACCCCGGCGTCCGTTTCGGTCTGATGGGTTTCGCCGTTCTGTCAGGTGCCTCCCATCTTCATACGATGCCGTCCTCTTCTTTCCTTCCTGTCGTGGCTCCTGCGCAGGTGCACTCCTCTGCCCTGTTGAGTGCAGAGCAGAGTACTGCAGTGTGCAGGCGCCGGGAAAGGTCAGAGAGGTCCGACGCCTGCGCACTGCAGTACTCTGCTCTGCACCGGAGCCACGACAGGAAGGAAAGAAGAGGACGGCATCGTATGAAGATGGGAGGCGCCGGACCAGACCACAACACCCATCGGACCGAAACGGACGCCGGGGTGAGTATAATCTAACTCTTTTTTCTTATCTTTCGGGTTACATCGGAGGCTTACCTACAGCATTGCAGAATGCTGTAGATAAGCCCCTGATGGCGGTGCCGGCAGCTCATATTTGAAAAAAAAGAGTGACAGATTCCCTTTAAAGAGAATTTGTCCAAAGGATCAACTCTCCCTAGCTTTGTACATGGGCATGTAGAGAATAGAAGGTTAAATACAATGATACCTTGATATTTGCTATCTGAAGTCTTATTCCAGAGAAATCTAGAGAAATCTGTCTTTCTTGATATGTAACTGAGCTGTTATTATCTATGATCTCCCTCAGAATCTGCTTCCAAGCTTATTTTAACTTAAAGGAGGCATTACCAGTGTGAGACATATAATGGCTGACAGTCTACTCTCATGATCTATATGTGGATTTCTCTGGAAAAAGACATCGGATCAAAGCTATCAAAGTATCATTTTATTCCACTTCCTAGGACCAACATGTCCATATAGAGGATTGATCTTACTGACAGATTGCCTTTAATATGTGTAGATGTACCAAAGCTACACAAAAAGTATATCAAAGATAAAGTTCCCTTCTGATAATCATATAAATATTTAAAGTGTTTGTCCTGGACTAAACTACCGGTAATAATCCCAAAAAAGGCTAGTAGTATTAAAGCTCATCCATTATAACATCACATGAACCCAAGAAAAAAAAGACCAGGAGCAGTACATAAAATATATATAGATTTTATTATTATACAAAAATGAAAAATAAAATCAAGATTATAAATAGGTAATTTATGATTACATACATAATGGAATCAGCAACACCTAGGCACCACACACAAGTTGGGTTAGGTAAAAAAGTGGCAATTTGATAAAAATCACATATACCAATGAAGATGGCCATGAAGAGTACACAAAAGGTATTAAATTATATGCAGAAAAATAATAACCACCAAAAAAGGGGATATGCAAAAAGTGCAAAAGACAGATATCTCTGTCTCAGTGCATTATTTAGTGATCCGAAACACGGACCTACAAAAATAGACCACAAAAAAGAAAGTTATAGTCTGATACCTAATGGGACTACCACCAATAATAGCCAAATTGCTAAGGAGGGTATATGATACTTGAATAATTGTAATAAATAAAGCCAAAAACCAACCTTACTGTGATGTGGGCTGAAGGACCCCAAAGCGCGTTTTGCTACTTAGCTTCTTCGGGGGGCGAGTAGGTTTCTGACAACAGGCACTCCCACTGAACAGCAGAAATCTGGGTGTAAGCAATGTGCAGAGTAGAAAGGTGCTGCTATATTTCTTGCTTAGTGGCCTCTGCCAATTACTGCTGTTTATCTCTCATTCACACAGGTCCCAAACCACCATCTATCTGATATTGATATGATCTATCTTAGGGCTCAGTCAAATGTCTGTGTATCTCTGTTCAGTCTTGGACCACAATGCACAGACTGACCTCGGCTCTCTAAACCTGAGCATGACAGTTACACATATTTCTATGAGGCTGCCACGCTTGGGTCGGGAGGCCCACAGTCAGTCTGTGCATTGCGGTCCATGCTCGGACCGATTCACATGGACTTCTGCATGAACTCTTAAGTATACTGTAGGTCATCCAGTTTGTTCATGGACAACCCAGTTAAAATTTTTAAATAAGCGTAATGATTAAAAAAAATGTTAAATGAAAACTTGGAAAAGTAGATCCCGAATTACTATTGTGCTTGCATATTTTTTAAAGTGTTCATTTGTTTATTTTTTTTTATGTTCATTATTGTGGGTGGAGGTGGGGTAGGGACTTTTGGGATTTACAGGGGGTTTACAGCTTTTTTTGGCTGATGAATCTATTATGACTTCTTCTAAAATCATAGTTTTTAGGGGCAAATGTACTCCCATTTCCCCAAAGTAATTTTAGAGACATCTGACATTTTTGCATAAACTCTGTGATATTTCAACATTTTAACATTTTGTGGTAAAAAGTCACAAGACAGATTGAAGACAAAAATAGAGTTTTTGATTTTGCATAAAATTCATGAACTGTGTGCGCTGTTTTGCAGAATTTGCTGCAAAAAAAGTTCAACAAGTTTTCAAGACAAATATAATTTGCTTTAAAAAAAAGAACATAAATTATAATTCGGGCTCATAGTTTCTATAATGTATGGCTCAAAACAGTAAAATCTGTGTGGTGCAAAGTTAATAAGTCAGAGCTATTTATTTGACATGGGTGTAAGGGGATTCTCCTAACATAATTGTCAAATATGCAACATGTGATGTGACTATAGTCATAGTATTAAAGAAATGTATTTAAAAAGAATTAAAAAAGTCAGTCTTAATGAAGGGACAACTAGAGTAACAGGCATCTAATTCATTAACAAAAGTGCACAACACTTAAAGAGGTGCTTCAGGAATAGAAAAAGAAATGACTAAAGGAAATGTCATTGTAAATTCCTAAACACATTTAATTAACAAATCACAATTATTTTATCTAGGAATATAGTCAATATAGAAAAAAAATAGCCATCATGTGATGTGATGTGACCTAGAGATAAGCTGTACAATGAAACGCAAGATGCTCAGAAATTCGATTGGCCTCTTTTTACCTCAGCACCACTGGAAGTCAGAGTCAAGGAGCTTCTCCTGAACATGCTCACAGGCACCTGTGTTATGAATGAGTCAAAGAGGAGGAAAAAACAAAAAGCAAGCTAAGCCCAGAAAACCGGAGAGGTTGGTAACTAGCGGATTGCAGACCCCTGATCCTATCCCCACAACTAGCAGTAGCCGTGGAGCGTGCCTACGGTGGTCCTAGACGCCTCGTCACGGCCGGAGAACTAAATAAGCCTAAAGAAAGAAAGGGAAAATCTAAACTGCGCCAGAGCAGACCCCAAAGCAATAGACAGCCCCCCAACATGTATTGTCGGTGAAACAAGATGAAAACACAAACACAGATAGAAAGATAGGCTGAGCAAACGATGGGGCCCTCACTAACTAGAAAGGACAGGAAAGAAAAGCTGCTGTCTGCAATCACGCAAAAAACCCTGCCAAAAAATGTCCAACATGTCTGATAGAAAAAGGCCCTGAAGTCGCTAGACTTCAAATTCCCTATATCAGCACTCAGGTATATTCTGAAGACAGAGCAAAAGAGAACAACTGATCAGAGACAAAATGGGGATTGAGCCCAGTCCCAGCCAGGGCTGGCTGAACACAAAAACTAAGTAAACCAGACGAAAACTCATATGAACAATAGCAGAGAAAACTTAGCTTTAAGAAGGCAGTAACCAAACTGGAAACCAGAAGCCACAGTCAGGAGAAATCACCAGCAAGAAACTAGGGAGTCGGCTGCCTTAAATCCAATCAGAAATTCCTGATGTCCAATCACAGTCCTCTTCCTCAGGTGGCCGGTCTCTGCCATTTAGATCAGCTTCATTACCTCCCTTCACCAACAGAGGGAGTCGAGATAGAGAACTCACTACTCCTCTGTCAGCACAGCCAGCTCCATAACCCTCACCAGAAGCCAGAGGCAAACCCAAAAATGAGCTCACAACAGTACCCCCCTTGAGGAGGGGTCACCGAACCCTCATCCATGCCACCGGGCCGATCAGGATGAGCCCGATGAAAAGCACGAACCAATCTATCGGCATGAATATCAGAGGCAGAGACCCAAGAATTGTCCTCCTGGCCATAACCCTTCCACTTGACCAAATACTGGAGTCTCCGTCTAGCCAGACGAGAATCCAGTATTTTCTCTACCTCATATTCCACATTACCTTTAACCAATACAGGGTCAGGAGGTGCCGCCATAGGAACTACAGGCTCAACATATCTCTTCAACAGCGACTTATGAAACACATTATGGATCTTAAATGTAACAGGAAGAGCCAATCGAAAAGAAACCGTATTAAGAATCTCCAAAATCTTGTAAGGTCCAATAAATCTTGGCTTGAACTTTGGAGAAGCCACCTTCATAGAGATATTCTTTGATGACAACCAAACCATATCACCCACTTTAAACCGGGAACCAATGGTCCTATGCTGGTTAGAAAACCGCTGGGCCTTTTCCTGGGAGAGAGACAACTTATCCACTACTTGGTCCCAAATCTGCTGCATTCTCTCTACCACAGTGTCAACACCTGGGCAGGCTGAAGATTCCACTTGCCCTGAAGAAAATCGAGGATGAAACCCAAAAGTTACAGAAAAAGGGCGACATCAAGGTGGCAGAACTAGCTCTATTATTTAAAGCGAATTCGGCCAAGGGCAAAAATGAAACCCAATCATCCTGATCAGCAGATATAAAACATCTCAAATAGGACTCCAAAGTCTGGTTTGTTCTCTCCGTCTGCCCATTGGTCTGAGGGTGAAATGCAGAGAGGAAGGACAACTGAATTCCCAGCTTGGAACAAAAGGCTTTCCAGAATCTGGAAACAAACTGAACTCCTCTGTCCAATACAATGGTCTCAGGAATCTCATGCAACCGAACCACCTGTTGTAAATACAAGGGTACCAACTCTGAGGAAGATGGCAACTTTGGGAGTGGTACAAGATGGACCATCTTAGAGATCTATCACAAATCACCCAGATAACAGTCATGCTCTGAGAGTCAGGAAGATCAGAAATAAAATCCATTGAAATATGGGTCCCTGGCCTCTTAGGCACCGGCAAGGGCATCAACAACCCACTAGAGCGAGAACAGGGTTTAGACCGGGAACAAGTCCCACAGGACTGCACAAAATTCCTGACATCACGAGATAAAGCAGGCCACCAAATACTGACTCACCAAATCTCTGGTACCAAAAATACCTGGATGACCATCCAATGCGGAGCAATGAACGTCAGACATCACTCTCTTCCTCCAGTGGTCAGGAACATACAATTTTCCAATAGGACAACGCTCAGGTTTGTCCTCCTGGAATTCTTCCAGAGCACGTCTCAAATCGGGCGAGATGGCAGAAAGAACTACCCCCTCACCTAGGATGGTAGTAGGCTTGGTCACAATAGGAGAATCAGCAAAGAAACTCCTAGAAAGGGCGACTGCCTTAACATTCTTAATGCCTGGAAGAAAGGAGACCACAAAATCAAAACGCGTAAAAAACAAGGCCCACCTAGCCTGTCTAGGATTCAAGCGTTTGGTCGACTCAAGGTAAATTAAATTCTTGTGGTCAGTGAGGACCACAACTTGATGTCTAGCTCCCTCCAACCAATGTCTCCACTCCTCAAATGCCCATTTCATGGCTAACAATTCCCTATTCCCCACATCATAGTTGCGTTCAGATGGGGAGAACTTTCGGGAAAAGAAGGCACAGGGATTCATTTTAGATGTCACTGGATCTTTTTGGGACAAAACAGCTCCTGCACCAATCTCTGAAGCGTTTACCTCCACCTGAAAAAGAAGTGAGACATCAGGTTGCCGCAAAACCGGAGCAGAAGTGAACCTCCGCTTCAGCTCCTGAAAGGCCGAAACAGCCTCTGAAGACCAATTCAGCACATCAGCACCCTTCTTAGTTAAATCAGTCAGTGGTTTAGCAATACCAGAAAAATTAGCTATAAATTTACGATAAAAATTAGCAAAACCCAAAAACTTCTGGAGAGCCTTCAAAGAAGTGGGTTGAACCCAATCATAAATTGCCTGTACCTTGGCCGGGTCCATTTCAATAGTTGACGGAGACAAAATAAATCCCAAAAATGAAATCCTCTGTACACCAAAAAGGCACTTCGATCCCTTAACATACAAGGAATTCACTCTTAAAATCCGGAACACAGTCCGAACATGTTCCACATGAGAATCCCAATCCCTGAAAAAGATCAAAATATCATCCAGATAGATGATCAAAAACTTATCCACAAAGTCCCGGAAAATATCATTCATGAAGGATTGGAAGACAGAAGGGGCATTAGTGAGCCCAAAAGGCATCACCAGGTACTTAAAATGTCCCTCCGGAGTATTAAACGCCATCTTCCATTCATCCCCATGCTTGATGCGAATAAGATTATACGCCCCCCTGAGGTCAAGCTTAGTAAACCAGCAAGCACCTTTAACTCTGGAGAATAAATCAGAAATCAGGGGTAACGGATACTGATATTTAACAGTAATTTTGTTGAGGGAACGATAGTCAATACAAGGCCTTAATGAACCGTCTTTCTTGGCCACGAAAAAAACCCCAGCACCTAAGGGCGAAGAGGATGGTCTAATATGACCCTTCTCCAGCGACTCCTTAATATAAGATCGCATAGCCTCGGGTTCGGGTACAGATAAATTGAAAAGTCGACCCTTGGGAAATTTACACCCAGGTCTCAACTCAATTGCAAAGTCATAACTCCTATGAGGAGGCAAAGACGCAGACTTGCTCTCACTAAATACATCATAAAAATCAGCCAAATCGTCAGGAACATCATGCGAGTGGGGAGAGGTGGAGAAAACAGGAGTGTTGCCAAGAGCACACCGACAACCCCATCTCACCACAGACACAGATTTCCAATCCAAAACCGGATTATGGATTTGCAGCCAGGGAAAACCCAGAACAATGGTATCATGTAAATTATGCAACACCAAAAATCTGCAATTTTCTTGGTGGTCTGGGGGGACCCGCATTATCACCTGGGTCCAAAACTGAGATTTATTCTTCGCCAAAGGAGTAGCATCAATACCCCTCAAAGGAATAGGTGTCCGCAGAGGTGTCATATGAAAACCACAACGTTTAGCAAAATCCAAGTCCATCAGATTCAAAGCCGCTCCTGAATCCACAAAAGCCTTCGTGGAAAATGTGGATAAGGAGCAGATCAGAGTAATTGCCAAAAGAAACTTAGGCTGTACACCACCCACAGCAAATGTGTGTGCAAAACGTTTCTCTCGTTTAGGGCATACAGAAATAACATGAGGGGCATCTCCACAGAAAAAACACAGCTTATTACGCCTTCTAAACTCCTGACGTTGTGCCCTAGACAAAACTCTATACATTGCATAGGTTCAGACATTTGTTCAAAAGGTGGCAGCGCCTCCCTTGTAGTCTTGCGTTCACATAAACGTCGATCAACTTAAATAGCTAATGACATAGAATCGTCAAGACCAGAGGGAACAGGAAATCCCACCATAGTATCTTTTAAAGTTTCAGACAAACCCTTCCGAAAGAGAGCTGCCAATGCACTATCATTCCATGTAGTAAGGACTGCCCACTTTCAGAATTTCTGACAGTATAACTCTGCAGGATCCTGACCCTGGTTCAGTGCCAATAAGGCTCTCTCAGCTTGAGCAATAGCATTAGGTTCATCATATAACAGCCCCAAGGCTTGAAAAAATACATCCACATTAGTCAAAACAGGATCTTCAGGTGTCAAAGAAAACGCCCAATCCTGGGGATCGCCGTGCAGCAAGGAGATGACAATTCTCCCCGATGAGTTAGGCTTCAAGGCAAGAAATAATTTACAATTATTCTTATAATTCAAAAATTTAGACCGATCCCCAAAAAAACACATCAGGAGTAGGGATCTTTGGTTCAACAGCATGTGAATGAGTGAGATAGGCGGAAATTCTCCGCACTTCAGCAGCAAGCTGCTCCACACGATCAGACAATTGCTTAATCACAAAGAGAAAGAAAAAAAAAAGAATCCTCCTACGGCCCCAGAGAAAAAGAGGAGAAAATATACATATAAAAAATAAAAAAATTCCGACACTCTTTCATTTCCCCCCCCCTACAATTCTCTCCTGGTTTTGAGTACCCTAGAATCTGTGGTATGGCTGGTGATTCTGTTATGAATGAGTCACCGAGGAGGAAAAAACAAAAAGCAAACTAAGCCCAGAAAACCGGAGAGGTTGATAACTAGTGGATTGCAGACCCCTGATCCTATCCCCACAACTAGCAGTAGCCGTGGAGCGTGCCTACGGTGGTCCTAGATGCCTCGTCACGGCCGGAGAACTAAATAAGCCTAAAGAAAGAAAGGGAAAATCTAAACTGCCCCAGAGCAGACCCCAAAGCAATAGACAGCCCCCCAACATGTATTGTCGGTGAAACAAGATGAAAACACAAACACAGATAGAAAGATAGGCTGAGCAAACGATGGGGCTCTCACTAACTAGAAAGAACAGGAAAGAAAAGCTGCTGTCTGCAATCACGCAAAAAACCCTGCCAAAAAATGTCCAACACGTCTGATAGAAAAAGGCCCTGAAGTCGCTAGACTTCATATTCCCTACATCAGCACTCAGGTATATTCTGAAGACAGGGCAAAAGAGATCAACTGATCAGAGACAAAATGGGAATTCAGCCCAGTCCCAGCCAGGGCTGGCTGAACACAAAAACTAAGTAAACCAGACGAAAACTCATATGAACAATAGTAGAGAAAACATAGCTTTAAGAAGGCAGTAACCAAACTGGAAACCAGAAGCCACAGTCAGGAGAAATCACCAGCAAGAAACTAGGGAGTCGGCTGCCTTAAGTCCAATCAGAAATTCCTGATGTCCAATCACAGTCCTCTTCCTCAGGTGGCCGGTCTCTGCCATTTAGATCAGCTTCATTACCTCCCTTCACCAACAGAGGGAGTCGAGATAGAGAACTCACTACTCCTCTGTCAGTACAGCCAGCTCCATAACCCTCACCAGAAGCCAGAGGCAAACCCAAAAATGAGCTCACAACACACCTGTACTTCTCCTGCACATGCTCACAGACTCCTGTACTTCTCATGCACATGCTCACAGGTACCTCTGCTTCTACTGGACAAGCTCACAGGCACCTGTACTTTTTCTGCACATACTCACAGGCACCTGTACTTTTCCTGTCCATGCTCACAGGCACCTGTACTTTTCCTGTCCATGCTCGCAGACACCTGTACTTTTCCTGCACATGCTCACAGGCACCTGTACTTCTCCAGAGCATGATCATTGGCACCTATACTTCCTATGCACATGCTTACAGGCATCAGGGAGTTTTCCCAGGAAAAGTCTATACAGAAAGGCGCCGGTAGTTGATTTCTTTAGGCGGCTTCGTCAGCGACATTGTCTTTTTTTAGCAGCAGCTCTGCCGTCGGTGAACTTCACTGTTAAATACAGAGGATGTGTGGCATTCTAGTGGAAGATTGAGCATGTCACTTTTAATCACTTCAAGGTTTCCAAAAGAAATGACATAAGATAAGATAAGAATATGTGTACAGCAATATCATTTTGACATGCGGTGTATTATGTTCACTTTATGGGGTGCTTTTGCTGTGTTTTTCAGGCAGATTCTAGGTAGAATCCACCTGAAAAAGGCGCCCTGTACACATACACTTATCCAGTATATAAAAATATATTAGTGGAAAATTGGGTTAAAGGATACAACATTTCTAAGGCTGGTTTCACACTTGCATTTTTTTGTGCTGTTTTTTAGCACAAAGAAAGCATGCATTTTATCCCCCTATCTTTTACAAGGGTGCGTATAGGTGCGCATACACATGCGTTTGTACGCGTTTGTACCCATGTATGCGCATGGGTTTTTTTGTAGTGTGCGCTCGGGCGCATAAAATGCATCCTGTTGCATTTTTTGTGTCTCCGACTTGCCCCAAAAAAATGCATGCGCATGCAATGCTTTTTTTTTTACAGCAAAACACCCATTATAGTCTATGGGTGCGCATAGGTGCGCATTGTAATGCGCACCTATGCGCAAAAAAAGCGCCAAAAAAAGCGCAAAAAAACTCACCAAAACACGCAAAAAACGCACACGAACGCATGATGCGTTTTTTTCATGCGTTTGTGTGCGCAAAAAAAGCACCGCAAAAAAACGCAAGTGTGAAAGTAGCCTAACAGTTCTATGAAATATAATGGAAAAAAATCTTGCCAAATACATAGAATGCAAAGTCTTTTATCCAATTATAGATTAGATTACGGTCCACATTCTAAGGCAGTTTTTGTTTTGTGTTAAATAGTGTTCAATTGTAACATGAAACTTGGCAACATCCCACAGCTTCATTTTTCTAAAGAAGACGACAGACTCATTCATTAATAGCCTCTGAGTAGAATTATAGAAAATGCGACTCTTGAATCCAGCTGATTTGCGTTGACATGTTCAGTGTTACAGGACTCCGTGGCTTTCATCCAATTGCAATATTCCTGCAGGAACAAAAACCTTCATTGCTAAACAAGAGCGTGAAGGCTGTGAACAATTGTACTTTTCCACACAGTAGGAACTTTCATCAGAAATGTGTTCTATGTAGCATTTTATTACACGTCTTTAGATGACTTGAACTTCTTGAATTGCTTATTGCACCCACAGTGTAATAGCTATCACAGAAAAGTTATTTTTTTAAAGTTTACTCAAGTTCAAAATGAGATTTTAATGATGCTTTGTCAGCCTTGCTAAGATCAGATTATGGAGGACATATCACATATGAAACATAGTACTGTGCTATGTACAGTGTTATGGAAGGTGCTATATACATTATTAATATTAAATTGTTTCCAACTGTTATGGAAGGTGCTATATACATTATTAATATTAAATTGTTTCCAACTTAGGTGGCAGCAAACTGTTATCTCCTGAAGTGGACTAAGGGGACTGTGCACTTTGCAGAAGAGATAACCACAGGCTCTTATTGTTCCCAAGGCAGAAATTCAGGAGCGGAGATACCACCGGTGCAGCTGTTCAGGGGCACGGAGGTGGACGGAGGCCCTTGCAGGGCGATTAACCCCTTAGCGACAGAGCCAGTTTGCAGCTTAATGACCAGGCCAATTTTTACAATTCTGACCACTGTCACTTTATGAGGTTATAACTCTGGAACGCATTAACGGATCCTGCTGAATCTGAGATTGTTTCTTCGTGACATATTGTACTTCATGCTAGTTGTAAAATTTATTTGATAAGTCTTGTGTTTATTTATGAAAAAAACGGAAATATGGCAAACATTTTGAAAATTTTGCAATTTTAAAACTTTAAATTTTTATGCCCTTAAATCAGAGAGATGTGTCACACAAATTTCTTAATAAATAACATTTCCCACATCAGCACAATTTTGGAAGCAAAATTTTTTTTTGTTAGGAAGTTATAAGGGTTAAAAGTTGATCAGCGATTTCTCATTTTTACAACAAAATTTACAAAACCATTTTTTTTAAGGGACCACATCATATTTAAAGTCATTTTGAGGGGTGTACATGACAGAAAATACCCAAAAATGACACCGTTCTAAAAACTAGACCCCTCAAGGTGCTCAAAACCACATTCAAGAAGTTTATTAACCCTTTACTTGCTTCACAGGAACTAAAGCAATATGGAAAGAAAAAATTAACATTTAACTTCTTTTTGCAAAAAATTTACTTCAGAACCAATTTTTTTTATTTTTACAAGTGTTAAAAGAGAAAATGAACCACAAGATTTGTTGTGCAATTTCTCCTGAATACGCTGATACCCCATATGTGGGGCTAAACCACTTTTTCAGCGCACGGCAGAGCTCGCAAGGGAAGGAGCCCGTTTGACTTTTTCAACACAGAATTGGCTGGAATTGAGATCGGATGCCATGTTGCATTTGGAGAGCCCCTGATGTTCCTAAACAGTGGAAACCCCCAACAAGTGACCCCATTTTGGAAACTAGACCCCTTAAAGAACTTATCTAGATGTGTGGTGAGCACTTTGAACCTTCAAGTGCTTCACAGAAGTTTATAATGTAGAGCCGTGAAAATGAAAAATAATTTTTTTTTCCTCAAAAATGATTTTTTAACCCGCTATTTTTTATTTTCACAAGGCTAACAGGAGAAATTGGACCACAAAAGTTTTTTTGCAATTTGTCCTGAGTATGCTGATACCCCATATGTGGGGGGAACCATTGTTTGGGTGCATGGGAGAGTTTGGAAGGGAAGGAGTGCCATTTTGGAATGCAGACTTTGATGGAATGGTCTGCGGGCGTCACGTTGCGTTTGCAGTGCCCCTGATGTGACTAAACAGTATAAACCCCCAAAAGTGATCCCATCTTGGAAACTAGACCCCCGAAGGAGCTTATCTAGATATGTGGTGAGCATTTTGATCCCCCAAGTGCATCACAGAAGTTTATAAACTTAGAGCTGTGAAAATTAAAAATCATTTTTTTTCCTCAAAAATGATTTTTAGCCCTCTTTTTTATTTTGCTAAGGGTAACAGGAGAAATTGGACCACAAAAGTTGTTGTGCAATTTATCCTGAGTACGCTGATACCCCATATGTGGGGGGGAACCACTGTTTGGGTGCATGGGAGGGCTCGGAAGGGAAGGACTGCCATTTTGGAATGCAGACTTTGATGGAATGGTCTGTGGGCGTCATGTATGTTTGCAGAACCCCTGATGTACCTAAACAGTGGAAACCCCCCACAAGTGACCCCATTTTGAAAACTAGACCCCCCCAAGGAGCTTATCTAGATGTGTGGTGAGCACTTTGAATCCCCAAGTGCTTCACAGTTTATAACGCAGAGCCGTGAAAATGAAAAGTCTTTTTTATTTCCACAAAAACGATTTTTTAGCCCCCAATTTTTAGACCCCCAAAGTTGGTAAATAGTGGAAACCCCTCAATTATTGCTCCAACCCTAACCCCAACACACCCCTAACCCTAATCCCAACCCTAACCCTAATCCCAACCCTAATCCCTAATCCTAATTCTAACCCTAATCCCAACCCTAATCCCTAATCCTAATTCTAACCCTAATCCTAATTTGCCCTAACTCTGTTTCTAACCCTAGCCCTAGCCATAACCCTAGCCCTAACCCTAACCCTAGCCATAACCCTAGCTCTAACCCTAACCCTAACCCTAGCCCTAGCCCTAACCCTATCCCTAGCCCTAACCCTAACCCTAATGGAAAAATGAAAAAAAAATATTTTCTTTATTTTATTATGTTTGCCTAACTAAGGAGGTGATAAACAGGGGGGTTATGTACTATTTTTTTTTTTTTGATCACTATAATAGTTTATCATAGTGATCAAAATGAATGAATGGAATCTGCCAACCGGAGCCTGCAGATTCCCGGTGGGCGCATTGCTCATGCACCCGCCATTTTCTCCGGATTCAAGATGGCGGCGCCCACCGGAGGATGCCGGTGGGATGCAGGACCACCGGGAGGGGACCCTGGAGCACAGAGAGGTACCGGGGGGGTTAGGGGACCATATTTCTCTCTCCTCTGATGTGTGATCACATCAGAGGAAAAAGAATTTAAATGCAAAATCGCAGCATTTTTTTTTCGATCGCCGTTATAGGGTTAATAACGTCGATCGCAAAAGCGAGGTTGGTAAAAACGGATCCAATTCATGTTCTCTGGGGTCTCGGCTACACCCTGCAGCCGAGACCCCGGAGAAAATCCGACACTGGGGAGCGCTATTTACTTACTGCACAGCACCGTGAATTCACTCCGCTGTTGGTTAAGTACCCTTAATTACCGCCGTTAAAAGGTGTATTGGCGGTCATTAAGGGGTTAATACTGAGGGCAATCTGGCCTGTTTATCAAAGCCTGAGTCTCTAGGGGACGCTGTTGTGAGTTCATTTTCCCCTTCGTCACTGAGGTCTGGTGAACTCCCTATTCTGGTAAAAGAAGGTAATGAGCCTGATTATCAGGCACCTGAGCCTAATGAGGATGACTGGCTGAGTGGAGTCACGGACTGGATATAAGGATTTCTCTGTGGACTTCTAGGACACCAGTCTGATTCCTGCTCCTCTAAAGCTAAGTTTTCTGTTTTGCCTGTTAGCATTTTTGTTTTGTTTTTTTTGTTTTCCTTGCTTTTCTGTATTCTGCCATTCCCTGCTGGGGTGAGCTGAATCTCCTTTTGCCTGTAGCTCTGTCTTCAGAATATTCCTGAGTACTGAAATAGCTTTTTTGAAGCCTAGCATCTTCAGGGCCTTTTTCACTGTCAGTCTGTTGGCTCTTATTTTTATAGGGTTTTTCACGGATTGCAGACAGCAGCCTTCCTGTCCTTTTCTATCTAGTTAGCTTGGGCCCCGTCTTTGCTCAGTCTATCTTTCTGTCTGTGTTAGTATTTTCATCTTGCTTCACCGTCATTATATGTTGGGGGCTGCCTATTGCTTTAGGGTCTGCTCTGGGGCAGTTTAGATTTCCCCTTTCTTTCTTTAGGCCTATTTAATTCTCCGGCTGTGATCGAGAGGTCTAGGGCATCGTAGGAACCCCCCACGGCTACTGCTAGTTGTGTTGATAGGTTCAGGGGTCTGCAATCCGATAGCTGCCAACTTCTCTGGTTTTCTGGACTTAGCTAGCATTTCTGTTTTTGCCTCCTACGGTGACTCAATCATAACAGAATCACAACCCATACCGCAGATCCTAGGGTACTCAATAGCAGGAAAGAATTGTGTTTAAAAAAAAATAAAAAATTTTGTGTGTTTATTCTTTCCTCTATATCTCTGAGGCCGTAGGGGGAATTTTTTTTTCTCTCTCAATGGAGATAAAGCAATTGTCTGATCGTGTGGCGCAGCTCGCTGCGGAAGTGCGGGGAATTTCCGCCTACCTTGCTCGTTCGCATGCTGTTGAAACAAAGATCCCTACACCTGATGTATTTTTTGGGGATCGATCTAAATTTTTGAGTTTCAAAAATAATTGTAAATTATTTTTTGCCTTGAAGCCTAACTCGTCAGGGAGCTCCGCGCAGCAGGTTAAAATTGTCATCTCTTTGCTGCGTGGCGATCCCCTGGATTGGGCGTTTTCTTTGAAACCAGATGATCCTATTCTGACTAATGTGAACGCATTCTTTCAAGCTTTGGGGTTGTTGTATGACGAACCTAATGCTATTGATCAGGCTGAAAAGACCCTGTTGGCATTGAACCAGGGTCGAGATTCTGCAGAGTTGTACTGTCAAAAGTTCCGAAAGTGGGCGGTCCTTACTACCTGGAATGATAATGCCTTGGCTGCTCTCTTTCGGAAGGGTTTGTCAGAAGCCGTAAAAGATACTATGGTGGGATTTCCTGTTCCCTCTGGTCTGGATGATTCTATGTCATTAGCCATTCAGGTTGATCGGCGTTTACGTGAACGCAGGATTGCACGAGAGGTGTTGCCACCGGTTGAACAGACGTCTGAACCTATGCAATGTGATAGAGTTTTGTCTAAGGCGCAACGTCAAGAGTTCAGAAGGCGTAATAAGCTGTGTTTTTTTCTGTGGAGATGCCTCGCATATTATTTCTGTTTGTCCTAAACGAGAGAAATGCTTTGCACACACGTTTTCTGTTGGTGGTGTTCAACCTAAGTTTCTTCTGGCAATTACTCTGATCTGCTCCCTGTCCACATTTTCCGCCAAGGCTTTTGTGGATTCGGGAGCAGCGCTAAACCTAATGGACTTGGATTTTGCTAAACGTTGTGGATTTCCGATGACACCTCTGCAGACGCCTATCCCTTTGAGGGGGATTGATGCTACTCCTTTGGCTAAAAATAAACCTCACTTTTGGACCCAGGTGGTCATGCGGGTCGCCCCAGACCATCAAGAAAATTGCAGATTTTTGGTATTGCATGGTCTGCATGATGCCGTTGTTCTGGGGTTTCCCTGGTTGCAAATTCATAATCCAGTTTTGGATTGGAAATCTGTGTCTGTGGTGAGTTGGGGTTGTCGGTGTGCCCTTGGTGAGGCTCCGGTTTTTTCCACCTCTCCTCAGTCGCATGATGTTCCTGACTATTTGGCAGACTTTTATGATGTATTTAGTGAGAATGAGTCTGCGTCCTTGCCTCCTCATAGGAGTTATGACTGTGCAATTGAACTAAGCCCGGGGTGTAAATTTCCCAAGGGTCGGCTCTTCAATTTATCTGTACCCGAGCACGAGGCTATGCGGTCCTATATTAAGGAGGCGTTGGAGAAGGGTCATATTAGACCATCCTCTTCACCCTTAGGTGCCGGTTTTTTTTGTGGCCAAAAAGGATGGTTCTTTAAGGCCTTGTATTGATTATCGTGCCCTCAATAAAATTACTATTAAATATCAGTATCCGTTACCCCTGATTTCGGATTTATTCTCTAGAGTTAGAGGTGCTTGCTGGTTTACCAAGCTTGACCTCAGGGGGCGTATAATCTTATCCGCATTAAGCAGGGGGATGAATGGAAGACGGCGTTTAATACTCCGGAGGGACATTTTGAGTACCTGGTGATGCCTTTAGGGCTCACTAATGCCCCTTCTGTCTTCCAGTGCTTCATGAACGATATTTTCCGAGACTTTGTCGATAAATTTTTGATTATCTATCTGGATGATATTTTGATCTTCTCCAAGGATTGGGATTCTCATGTGGAACATATTCGGACTGTGTTCCGGATCTTGAGGGAGAATTCCCTGTATGTCAAAGGATCGAAATGCCTTTTTGGAGTACAGAGGATTTCATTTTTGGGATTTATTTAGTCTCCGTCAACTATTGAAATGGACCCGGCCAAGGTACAGGCCATTTATGATTGGGTTCAGCCCACTTCTTTGAAGGCCCTCCAGAAGTTTTTGGGTTTTGCTAATTTTTATCGGAAATTTATAGCAAAATTTTCTAGTATTGCCAAGCCATTGACTGATCTGACTAAGAAGGGTGCTGATGTGTTGAATTGGTCTCCGGAGGCTGTTGCTTCCTTTCAGGAGCTGAAGCGAAGATTTACCTCCGCCCCGGTTTTGCGGCAACCTGATGTCTCACTCCCGTTCCAGATAGAGGTGGATGCTTCTGAGATTGGTACAGGAGCTGTTTTGTCCCAAAAAGATCCTGTAACATCTAAAATGAATCCCTGTGCTTTCTTTTCCCGAAAGTTCTCTCCATCTGAACGTAACTATGATGTGGGGAATCGGGAACTGTTGGCCATGAAATGGGCATTTGAGGAGTGGAGACATTGGTTGGAGGGAGCTAAACATCAAGTTGTGGTCCTCACTGACCACAAGAATTTGATTTACCTAGAGTCGGCTAAACGCTTGAACCCTAGACAGGCTAGGTGGGCCTTGTTTTTTACACGTTTTGATTTTGTGGTCTCTTTTCTTCCTGGAACTAAGAATGTCAAGGCAGATGCCCTCTCTAGGAGTTTCTTTGCTGATTCTCCTGTGGTGACCAAGCCTGCTACCATCTTAGGCGAAGGGGTAGTTCTTTCTGCCATCTCGCCCGATTTGAGACTTGCTCTGCAAGAGTTCCAGGAGGACAAACCTGAGCGTTGTCCCAGTGGAAAGTTGTATGTTCCTGACCAGTGGAAGAAGAGAGTGATGTCTGAAGTTCATTGCTCTGCATTGGCTGGTCATCCAGGTATTTTTGGTCCTAGAGATCTGGTGAGTTGCTCTTTTTGGTGGCCCACCTTGTCTCATGATGTCAGGAATTTTGTGCAGTCCTGTGGGACTTGCTCCCGGTCTAAATCTTGTTCTCGCTCTAGTGGGTTGTTGATGCCTTTGCCGGTCCCCAGGAGGCCATGGACCCATATTTCAATGGATTTCATCTTTGATATGCCGGTCTCTCAAAGAATGACTGTTATTTGGGTGATTTGTGATAGGTTCTCTAAGATGGTTCATCTTGTACCACTCCCTAAGTTGCCATCTTCCTCTGAGTTGGTGCCCCTGTTTTTGCAACAGGTGGTTCGCTTACACGGGATTCCTGAGAACATTGTATCTGACAGAGGAGTTCAGTTTGTGTCTAGATTTTGGAGGACTTTCTGTTCCAAGCTGGGAATTCAGTTGTCCTTCTCCTCTGCTTTTCACCCTCAGACCAATGGGCAGACAGAGAGAACAAACCAGACCTTGGAGTCGTATTTGAGATGTTTTATTTCCGCTGATCAGGATGATTGGGTTTCATTTTTGCCCTTGGCCGAATTTGCTTTAAATAATAGATCTAGTTCTGCCACTTTGATGTCACCTTTTTTTTGTAACTTTGGGTTTCATCCTCGATTTTCTTCAGGGCAGGTGGAGCCCTCTGCCTGCCCTGGTGTTGACACTGTGGTGGAGAGAATGCACCAGATCTGGGACCAAGTGGTGGATAAGTTATCTCTCTCCCAGGAAAAGGCCCAGCGGTTTTCCAATCGACATAGGACCATTGGTCCCCTGTTTAAGATTGGTGATATGGTGTGGTTATCATCAAAAAATATTGCTATGAAGGTGGCTTCTCCTAAGTTTAAGCCTATATTTATTGGACCTTACAAGATTTTGGAGATTATTAATCCGGTCTCTTTTCGTTTGGCTCTTCCTGTCACATTTAAAATCCATAATGTGTTTCATAAGTCCTTGTTGAAGAGGTTTGTTGAACCAGTTGTTCCTGGGGTGGCACCTCCAGACCCTGTATTGGTTGAAGGTAACATGGAATATGAGGTAGAGAAAATACTGGATTCCCGTCTGGCTAGACGGAGACTCCAGTATTTGGTTAAGTGGAAGGGTTATGGTCAGGAGGATAATTCCTGGGTCTCTGCCTCTGATATTCATGCCAAAAGATTGGTGCGTGCATTTCATCGGGCTCACCCTGATCACCCTGGTGGCATGGTTGAGGGTTCGGTGACCCCTCCTCAAGGGGGAGGTACTGTTGTGAGTTCATTTTCCCCTTCGTCACTGAGGTCTGGTGAACTCCCTATTCTGGTAAAAGGTAATGAGCCTGATTATCAGGCACCTGAGCCTAATGAGGATGACTGGCTGAGTGGAGTCACGGACTGGATATAAGGCTGCCAACGCCCTTCTGCCCTGCGGGTGATTTCTCTGTGGACTTCTAGGACACCAGTCTGATTCCTGCTCCTCTAAAGCTAAGTTTTCTGTTTTGCCTGTTAGCATTTTTGTTTTGTTTTTTTTTGTTTTCCTTGCTTTTCTGTATTCTGCCATTCCCTGCTGGGGTGAGCTGAATCTCCTTTTGCCTGTAGCTCTGTCTTCAGAATATTCCTGAGTACTAACATAGCTTTTTTGAAGCCTAGCGTCTTCAGGGCCTTTTTCACTGTCAGTCTGTTGGCTCTTATTTTTATAGGGTTTTTCATGGATTGCAGACAGCAGCCTTCCTGTCCTTTTCTATCTAGTTAGCTTGGGCCCCGTCTTTGCTCAGTCTATCTTTCTGTCTGTGTTAGTATTTTCATCTTGCTTCACCGTCATTATATGTTGGGGGCTGCCTATTGCTTTGGGGTCTGCTCTGGGGCAGTTTAGATTTCCCCTTTCTTTCTTTAGGCCTATTTAATTCTCCGGCTGTGATCGAGGGGTCTAGGGCATCGTAGGAACCCCCCACGGCTACTGCTAGTTGTGTTGATAGGTTCAGGGGTCTGCAATCCGAAAGCTGCCAACTTCTCTGGTTTTCTGGACTTAGCTAGCATTTATGTTTTTGCCTCCTACGGTGACTCAATCATAACAGGACCCATAGCCAAAATGCCCTCATCATCATACAAGGCAGACAGGGAGAGATCCCTGCAGGGATCCGTTCTCTACTTCCTGCCTGGCGCTTTCTCCCTGACACAGCCATGCGTGGCTTGATGACATCAGCTAGCAGCAGTGCATAATTGTGTCAGTGAGAAAGTTGCTGGGACAATGCTGCGGGTGAATGGTAGGAGAGGTGAGTGGTGTTGTGTTTTTTTAATTTTTTTAACCAATACACTGGTGTGGGGGGGGAGAACAATGTTGGGGGTGGGGGAGAGGACACTGAGCTGTGGTGGGGGAGAACAATGATGAGGCTGGTGGAGAAGACACTGAGGTGTGGTGTGGTGGGGAGAACAATGATGGGGCTGGTGGAGAGGACACTGAGGTGTGGTGGGACAGAACAATCATGGGGCTGGTGGAGAGGACGCTGAGGTATGGTGTGGTGGGGAGAACAATGCTGTGGTGGTGGAGAGAACACTGCGGTGTAGTGAGGGAGAACAATCAAGAGGGTGGGTAGAGGACACTGAGATGTGTTTGGGGAGAATAATGATGAGGGTGGGGAGAGGACAATGATTAATGTGGGGAAGAGGACAATGATAGGGGGGTGGAGATGGCAATGAGGGATGTGGGTGAGAGGACAATGAAGGGAGTGGGTGAGAGGACAATCAGGGGGTGAGGAATTGAGATAGGAGTAAGGGGGACTTATAATGGACTTATAAACAAGGCTAGAGTGAAGAGGACGTTACATATGTATGTTAAATGAATTAGATGGTGGCGGAGGGTTCTAATCCCCTCAGAGCATCCTCCCCATCTTACAATTCATTATGACACTATCAGAGGCTTAAAGTTTATTGGGAAGTGGGAGAGGAGGTGATAAGTTGCGTACAGTGGCGTACTATGGGGCCCCGAGGGGTAAGGGGGCCTGCTGGAGTTGGACCGCAACGGCTGTGCCAGAGCCAGACATACCGCATGTGTAGCCGGGGCCCAGAAGCCCCGGGGGGCCCTTCCAGGGCGGCTAATAATGCAGGCAATCTGGTCTGTTTATCTGGCCCTGAGGCTCCGTGGGTCCCCTGGTCAGATTGCCCTCAAGTGCAGTGGTCAGGGAGAGATCCCTGCAGCTCTGCTACCTACAAGAGAAAATGGCAGCGGAGCTGCAGCGATCCATCCTGCTTCCTGTCCACGCTTCTTGTCTCACACAGCAGTCAGTGGTGCGGCTGGATGACATCATAACTCAATACTGCGGCCGCTGTGCAAGTAATGAGAAGCTTCTGGCGACGGTGATGCTGTGGCTGCGGGAAAGCATGCAGAGAGGTGATAGGTGCTGTCTGCTGTGTGTGTGTGTACGTACGTACATACGTGTGTGTGTGTAGAGATGAGCGGTGGTGTGTGTGTGTGCGTGCGTGTGTGTAGGGCTGCAGGGGAATGTGCAGAGAGGTGAATGGTGCTGTGTGTGTCTGTGTGTGTGTAGGTGGAAGAGAGGGCAATGATGGGCGTGATGGGGAGAAGGCAGAAGGCAATGATGGGGATGATGGGGAGAATGCAATGATGGGGGTGACGAAGAGGGCAAAGATAGGGTGGTGGGGGAGAAAGCAATTATGGGGGTGGTAGAAAGGGCAATAATGGGGGTGGGGGAGGAGGAAATGATGGAGGTGGTGGAGTGGGCAATGATGGTGGAGATGGGGGAGAAGGCAAAGATGGAGGTGGTGAAAAGTGTAATGCCGCTGTGTTTGTACTTTGTTTACCCAGCGTTACTCTGCATATCTCTGCTTTAACCCTTCGATCCTTTCCCTCTAATGAGCTGGATTGCTGTTGTCAGTTACCTGTATGGATGCTGCTCAGTTTCCAGCTCCGCTGCATAGCCGTACATGCGTGAGTGTCTCCACTGCGCTGCATGACCACCCACATGTGCAGTCCCTGGCTGCCACTGTGTAAGCTACCCATGGTTGCAAGGTCCTCTGCAGTTGTGCATGACTTACCACGTGTGTTCAGGCTTGCAGCCACTGCCAGGTGTCCTTTGCTATTCTGATTTGTTTCTGGCTGTACTTAGGGTGCGCGTGGCCATACCTCCTCTGCTTTTATGAGGAATGGGTGTGTGCTTGAATTGCTGGCCCTAGCCTATCACTGTGAGGCAGCTCCTATATAAAGTTACCTTGCCTTGTGGGGCATTGCCAGAGCTTCGCATCAAGTTTCTAAGTCTTGCTATGTGTGTTTGGTGTTCTGCACCTGTTCTGCCAGCCTGCAATCCTAGGTGAGCTGATGCCTGTTTTCCACCTGCTCTGGGGCAGAGTACCCAGATCCATTTCTGTTCAGTCTGTTATCAGCTTTGGGACAGCTGATATCTGTTTTCCTGGACTTGCCCTGTTAATTTGTTGGTACCAAGGTCCTAGTCCTGATTCCTGCTGTGTTATGTTCCTGAAATCCTTCTGTGTCTTGAACCCTGTACCCAGTGACTGTGACTCTTTTCTATCTGACTTTCTGTAATCTAACCTGGGTTCATCTTGAAAGGAGGCAGTCTTATTATAAGGCACGTCACTCCGATGTATGGAGGCGGGGTGCACAGAAACAGGGATACCAATCCCAATAGATATGAATAAATATGAAATCCGGCACTCCCAATTGCAGAAAAAAGAATAGCGCTCCTTTTCATAATGATATGATATATACTGGATAGCACCGATTTTCATTTGGTGTCTCTTCACAGCTCCACTTGTCTGAAGAAGGTCCATCTTAAGGACCGAAACGTTACATATTTATTGTCTTGTGGAAAATTAAAGCTGTGAATAAAACGAAAATTCTTTTTTCTGCAATTGGGAGTGCCGGATTTCATATTTATTCATCTTGAAAGGAGGAGTCTGGTGTGTCTGCTGAGTTTCTGCTACTCTGTGCTTAGCTTCTTATTCGGTGCAATCTGCGGCCGGCTCCAGTCCAGCCCGGCGGTGCTTGCACCAGACTGCTTGAGTTCCTTTTTAGGTTACTGCCAGATGTCCAGGCCTGATAACCGTGGACTCTTGTCCAGAGCCTGATGACCGCAGCCTGATGTCCAGTGCCTGACGTCCTCCGCCAGATGTCCGGATCCTATCCTTCTCTGCCCTATGCCCGGAGCCTGCCGATCGCTGCCAGATGTCCGGAGACTGATGACTGCAGCCTCATGTCTGGAGCCTGATGTCCGAAGCCTGATGTCCAGAGCCTGTCGATCGCTGCTAGATATCCAGAGTCCGATGCCAATGTTCTGATGTTCTGAGATCCGAGTTCTGATGTTCTACCTGAGACCTGATGTCCTGATGTCCAGATGTCCTGCCTGAGACCTGATGTCCTGATGTCCAGATGTCCTGCCTGGGACCTGATGTCTGGCTTGTGCCCTGATGTCCTTATGTACTGCCTAAGACCTGATGTCCAGATGTCCTGCCTGAGACCTGATGTCCAGCTTGCGCCCTGATGTCCTGATGTCCAGCTTGTGCCCTGATGTCCTGATGTTCTGCCTGAGACCTGATGTCCTGATGTCCGGCTCGAATCCCGATGTCCTGAAGTCCAGATGTCCTACCTGTGTCCTGATGTCCTATCAAGTCCTGATGTCCTACCTGTGTCCTGATGTCCTGTGTCCTGATGTCCTACCTGACTCCTGATGTCTTGATTTTCCACCTGTGTTCTGATGTCCTGCTTGAGTCCAGATGTCTGTCCGTGTTCTGATGTCCCATCCGTGCTCTCATGTCCGGTCCGTGTTCCGATGTCTAACCTATGTCCAGATGTCCAGTCCGTGGTCCTGGTGGTCCAATTTGTGCTCTTGAGTCGGTCCCGCTCATGTTCCTGGATGGATTCCTCCTCCATGGTTCCCAGGAGTCTCCAGTTCTGTTCCCCGGTGATGGTCCTACCAGAGAGCCCTGGACCTGACCAGCTGATGCCCGGTGCTGTAGTGCCAATGTTCCTGGACCTATGCTATCCATGTCTTGCTTATGTTCTGATGTCCTGCCGGTTCCTTGGGGTCTTACCCGTGATGGCTCCTGCCATTGTCTGAAGGCTGTCCGAGGTCGGTTTCTGATGTTCTCCTGCCGTGTCTGTGCTACACCTGAGGCCTGAGAGAGAGGAACAGGAGGAGGTGGACGAAAACATTATTATCGCTTATTATGTTTAACACAGTCCCTTAGTATATAGTGTACACACTTTTGTATGGCACAGTCCCTTAGTATATAGAGTACTCACTTATTATGTATAGCGCCATCCCTCAGTATATAGTGTAGTCACTTTTTATGTATAGCACAGTCCCACAGTATATAGTGTACTCACGTATTATGTCTAACACAGTCCCTTAGTATATAGTGTACTCACTTATTATGTATAAAACCATCCTTAGTTGCACAGTTTCCTCTTTTATAATGTATAACACATCCTCTCTAATTATATATGGTGCAGTCACTTATTATATAGCTTCCTCTGCTGTTATGTACAGTGCTGTCTCTTACATAGTGTATTCTTTTTATTTTTGTTATTCACAGCACCCTCTTTTATTACATAGTCCGCTCTCTTGTTAGATATAAAATGACTGCTGATGGAGGAGCCGGTGACCAGACTACCAGTCCATCATCTTCTCCATTAGAAAATAAGCTTTCCCATGCTCCATCAGCCACCATTGCATTATATATCTAACAAGAGAGGATGGTATGTAATAAAAAACAGGGTTCTATATAATCCAATATGTAAGGGACGGTGCTGTACATAGCAAGAAATGGCACTGTATAAGAGAAAGCAATATACATAATAAAGGAGACTATGTAATATATATATACACATGTATGTGTGTGTGGATATATATACAGTATAAGTATATATTTATTTATATATGCGTAGCTTTGTCGCAATAAAAGGAGGGGGCCCAGACACATTTCTTGCACAAGGGCCCCAAGCTGTCAGTGTCTGCCCCTGGGCTGTGCTGTGCCGTGTGCATTTAATTAAATGTGCACATTGCTGTTACTCTGTACCTGGCTCCTCCTTTCTAGTCCTGCACTGGTCCTGGCTGAACTCTCTGACTGGACTTGCATAAGAACGCCACGCCTCCTGGCTGACATAGCTTTTCAGCCATAGAGAGCAGTGTATGCTGGCTATGTGCACACGTTGAGAATTTTGATGCAGATCTACAGCGCCTTTGATGCGCGGATTTACATCAAATCCGTAGTGTAGTGCACAGGCAATGTTAGTCTATGGTAAAAATTAAGAATTGCTCTGCATATGCTATGGAAAAATCCACGCAGATTTGCAGCAGGTTTTTTTCGGCAGCATGTCAATTTTTTTTGCGGATCCGTAGTAGCGTTTTCCAGTCTGGCACATAAAAATTTTCCCTATGTCTCTCTCTCTAATTCCTTAGGCTGCTGCTAAATTAAAATAAGAAGATAAAAGATAAAAGTAATGTATCTATTCTAAAATGGTATAATTAAAAATGCCTGCTCGCCCCACAAAAAACAAGCTCTCACCCAGCTCAACTGAAAACATAAAAACACTTTTTCTTTCAAATTTCAAATTTTTTTTTCAACACTAAAATGCCAAACAATTTGGACAAATTTGGTATGCTTGTAATCATAATGTTGTGTAGAATCATAATGTCAGGTAAGTTTTACTACATAATAAAAACCATAAAAACAAAACAAAAAAATAATATCGGAATGCAGAGCCAGTGTCAGTCAGGGCTGGGGGGTGCAGTTACAGCCACCGCTCTCTATATACAGATCTGTGACTGAAACCGAATGCTGCTGCGGAGAATAAAACTCCTTTTCTCCCCGCAGTGTTTGGATACTTGCAGGTTTCGGGCAGGTTATTAATGCTGTTAACCTGCAGAATAATCACATACAGTGGGGAAAATAAGTATTTGATGCTCTGACAATTTTGCAAGTTTTTGTCCACCTACAAGGAATGGAGAGGCCTGTAATTTTTATCGTATGTACACTTCAACTGTGAGAGACAAAAAGTAAAAATAAAAACCAGAAAATCACATTGTTTGAATTTACTTAATTTGCATTCTATTGCATGAAATAAGTATTTGATCACCAACTAACCAGCAAGAATTCTGTCCCTCACAGACCTTTTAGTTTTTCTTTAAGAAGCCCTCCTACTCTGCTCTCATTACCTGTATTAATTGCACCTGTTTGAACTCATTACCTGTATAAAAGACACCTTTACACACCCTCAATCAATCTCACTCCAACCTCTCCATCATGGCCAAGACCAAAGAGCTGTCTAAAGACACCAGGGTCAAAATTGTAGATTTGCACAAGTATGGGATGGGCTGCAGGACAATAGGCAAGCAGCTTGGTAAGAGGGCAACAACTTCTGTTGGCGCAAATATTAAAAAATGGAAGACTAACAAGATGACTGTCTATCTTCTTCAGTCTGGGTCTTCACACAAGATCTTGCCTCGTGGGGTAAGGTTGATTCTGAGAAAGGTCAGGAATCAGCCCAGATCTACACAGGAGCACCTGGTAATTGACCTGAAGAGAGCTGGAACCACAGTCTCAAACATTACTGTTAGTAACACACTATGCTGTCATTGATTAAAATCCTGCAAGGTCCCCCTGCTCACATCAGCACATGTTCAGGCCCTTTTGAAGTTTGCCAATGACCATCCGGATGATCTAGATGAGGCATAGGAGAAGGTCATGTGGTGAGATAAGACAAAAAACTGAAGTTTTTGGCATCAATTCCATTTGCCGTGTTTGGAGGAAGATGCAGAATGAGTACAACCCCAAGAACACCATTCCAACCGTGAGGCATGGTGGGGGAAACATCATACTTTGTGGGTGATTTTCTGCAAAGGGGACAGGACGACTGCATTGTATTGAATGGAGGATGGATGGGGTCATGTATCGCAAGATTTTGGCTAACAGCTGTCACGCTGCTGCACTGCAGGTAAATGCAAACTCCACTAGATGGCAGTAGAGTGGAGTGGCTGAAATTCTGCTCAGAGCAGACCAGCAGAACTGCAATGAGGCTACCACCAGGTGGCAGCAGAATGGTCAGACATGCCAGGTCGATACCAGAGAGTAGCGCAGTACAAAGGGGAGTTCCAAACCTAGAGTCAGAGGAGCGCCAAAAGGTCAGTACCAGTCCATAGCAGAAGTACCAGAAGGAAGAGACAGAATCAGGTCAGAGCCAAAGCAGAGTCAAATACTGGGGAATCTAAACACACAGGGACACACAGAGGCGGGGCAGGAAGAGAGGAATGAACAGACATGGGCAAAGACAGCTAAACGTACCAGGACAAATCAGGGTATCACTAGAGCCAGCTACACATGCCATAGGCAGGAAATATAACTGGCATTCCCTGCAGGATGCAGTGCAGAGAAATAGCAGACCCGACACAGGAACGAGGCAAAGAAAGTTAACCCCTGACCGGGAAAGGAGAGACAAGACCCAAAACCCGGTCTGGATCATGACAACAACCTCCTTCCTTCGGTAAGAGCAATAAAGATGGGTGGTGGATGGATCTTCCAGTATGACAATGACCCAAAGCACACAGCCAAGGCAGCTAAGGAATTGCTCTGCAAGAAGCATTTCAAGGTCATGGAGGGGCCTAGCCAGTATCCAGATTTGAACCCAATAGAAAATCTTTGGAAGGAGCTGAAACTCAATGTTGCCTAGCTACAGACATGAAACCTGAAAGATCTGGAGATCTGTATGGCAGAGGGGGCCAAAATGCATGCAGCATTGTGTGAAAACTTGGTCAAGAACTACAAGAAGCGTCTGACCTCTGTAATTGCAAACATAGGTTTCTGTACCAAATATTAAGTTCTGTGTTTCTATTGTACCAAATACTTATTTTGTGAAATAAAATGCAAATTAATTATTTAAAAATTATGCAATGTGATTTTCAGTTTTTTTATTTTTAGATTCTGTCTCTCACAGTTGAAGAGTACCTACAATAAACATTACAGACCCCTCCATACTTTGTAAGCGGGAAAACTTGCAAAATCATCAGTGTATCAAATACTTATTTTCTCCGCTGTATCTGCAAGTTTATAGCATTGTTTCTGGTGACAGGTTCCCTTTAAATAACAAAAGTTATTAGTTTTTAAAGATTTAATAATGGGGGCGTGGCCTGGCTTCTGCCACATGAGGAAGCAAGAGTCTTAAGCTCTCACAGAGACCCCAACAAAAAGCGTCAAAAGCGACTTTGAGACCCAACACCTGCCAAGATTCTGCCTCTTACCAAAAGCCTAACACTCAGGGCTTAAATTGAGACCAAAACCAGATCTCTAGGTAAAGGAGAACTTGAGATAAGAAGATTTGAACTTTCTGAGCTGGTGGCCTCTCATGGTCACGCTGCCATTTTGGATCCCGGCTACTACATCTCAAGAGATTAAGATTACCCTGTGAACATGGAAGACAAACTCCAGAGCCTCACCGGACTTTTATGAGAGATACTCTCCGACACAAGCATCTTTAACTAACCCCAGGAAGAGACTTCTCCCTTCCCCCTGAGGGATTATAACAATCACCGGCATCCATTCACCGGAGCTACGCTGTGACTCGCAGCAGAAGACAGTGGCGGCTGCTAGGATATTGACTGTCCTCCCCCGGTTAGGACCACCGCCTGCCAGCTGAGGAAGCGTGGGGATCTAAAATTTTGAGACCGCAGCTGCAGAGAAGCTTTCTGGAGAGGCGGCAGTAGCTTAAGTGCCTCCTGATTCATAGTCGGGGCTCCTGCTCTTACACGCCTCTACATTGCCAAACGCAGACGCAGCGAGGACCCGAGACTGACGGCGACCGGGCCTTACCCGGACCATCGCTGAGGACACCGCTGTGCAGGCGTTTACACACATATCTACCGGAGGACAGTGCAGCTGGACACATAGAGGTGCCAGTAAACGAGAGCCGCGGACTGTGGCAAAAGACAAGAGAGGGAGCCGCACTGTTTTCAGTGAACGGCGCTCCAGACCGCTACAGACCCCTCAGCAGCGTCAGTGCCCTCCCTGCAAATAGGGGAACAAGGTAAGCCCGGTAACGGGAATCCTCCATAGACTCTAGCGCTCAGCAAGTTTAAAGAAGGGGTTGTACCCTAGACTGACCAGCGGGAGCCAATATTGTGGAACTTGATATGATCTATGCTTAGTAAATTACCATCACAGCACTAATATTTGAGAGGGAGATGGGGTTACTGTTTAAGCAGGAAGCCTGCTGTGGAACATCACAAAGGGTAATATATACACTCCAATGTTCAAGGAACCGGGAGTTAGGCTGTAGAAGTATAGCCTGCAGAGCGCGTGTTTTACATAAAGTGGACGGGAAGTGCTGTAGGGGAAATCGCCATTTATTGAGGGACAGGGAGCAACGCTGTGGAATGTAAAGCAGACTCTGTGGATTGATACAGAGAATAAATCTTTAAGGTACATAGTACCCATAACAAAGTCTGACCTAGTGACTCCCATCAGTGCCACAGCTCCACCTGGTGGATAAATAAATATTTATCCGTGACAACAGAGAAGATACACGGAAGGTGTCCCTCTTGCCACCTTACTTATTTAAAGCCGGGAATTGGTCCACTCAAATTAGGGGACTCATTCTAAATAACTCGCTTATATATCATAATTTCCAAATGGAACAAAAGTCTGAAAATAAAAAACCACTACAAAGCCAAAGGAAAGCCTCTGCATCTTACTCCAGATCAAATACAGATATTCCCACCCTGTTGAGTCCAATTAAGTTCAGATCTCCCCAAAAAGCTGATGACTACAAAACTCATAAAATAACACAATCAAACAGTGCTAAATCCACTTCTCAAAATACCACCCCAATTACTAGGAGAAAAAACTCACCCTCTGCGACAGCTGCCTCCTCAGCATCGAGTCAGCTGATGGATACTTCTGTCTCGACCAAGAGAAGTGCTCCAGAAGAGGAGAGAAATTCGGACTCAGAAAATAAAAATAAAAAAGACCGACCAGAATCTGAACAAAAGACTCCAAAAATGAGCCACGAAGAAATATTCTTTCAAAAAATAACCTCACTGATTGACGAAAAACTAAACTCGGGCTTTGCTAAACATAATGCCTCTTTCGAGGAGGTCTGCAGAGGTTTTACCCAAAAACTGGAAATCTATGAATCCAAAATAATTGACCTTGAAAATAAGACAGAATCACTAACCAGCCAAAATATAGTTTTAAAAAAAGAAATTAACGATCTCAGAACCAAAATGGCAGATTTAGAGGACAGGAGTCGGAGAAATAATTTGAAAATCAGGGGTATTCCAGAAGAAGTAAGCCAATCAGAACTACCAGAATTTGTCAAAACTATTTTCAAGAAAACAATACCAAACCTCAATGCTCTAGATCTATGCATTAACAGAATCCATAGACTCCCTAAACCCCAAGGCATCAAAGCAGACAAACCAAGAGATACGATCCTTCGACTACATTTTTTTGGCACCAAAGAAAAGATACAGAATTGCGTCAAAACCAAGGGTTCGCTCCCGGAACCTTATCACCAACTAAAAATATTTACAGATCTCTCAAAACATACTCTGGACACTCGTAGATCTTTCAAGCCTTTAACAGACATTTTAAGAGGAAAAAATATCCAGTACAGATGGGGATTCCCCACTAATCTGATGTTCAACCATAGAGATAAATTTGTAGTGATTAACACCTTGGAGGAAGGTATGGCATTATTCAAATCTCATTCCTGATCTGACTTTAAAGAACTAAAGAGACTTCGGAAAATTCAGGGCTATCGTCTCAATAACCATGGGGTAAAAATGGAGAGCTTTCTTCTTTTTCACAAACTTTTCCCCCAACAGGTCGAGACTTCCTCAGGGAAAAGACCCAGTCTTGAATTTCTTGCTCATACCAGTTATATTGTATTATATTTGACAAATCCATTTGTTTCTGATTGTTAAACCTTTTTTGGTTTTTCTTGGTGTTCCTACAGCTCCTTTGACACTTCAAACTATGCAACTAAAGTGTATGTCCTACAATGTCAGAGGGCTTAACAGCCCATGGAAGAGGTACACATTGTGGAAAGAAATTAAGCATTCGCATGCAGACGTCGTCTGCATTCAGGAATCGAAATTTAAAAAAGGTAATCATCCAAACTTCACCCACAGGGACTTTCTACACTCTTTCTCATCCTCATCTCCCAAAAAAAAGGCAGGAGTAATCACGTTAATAAAAAACACAGTGCCATTTCATCTTATAGAGGAGGTGGTGGACCCCGCCGGCAGGTACCATATTCTGATCTGTGAAATTAACTTGTCTCAATGTACAATTGTTAATGTGTACTGCCCTAACACAAAACAACTGAGTTTTCTCAATAAAGTGATGAGGAAAGTACAGTTAAAAAAGAAGGGCAATTTGTTCATTCTGGGAGACTTTAATATGGTGCCTGACGGTGATTTGGACTCCACTTCTTCAACTCGCCAATTATCGGGTAGTCTTAATAAATGGATTCAACATAACAAACTATACGACACATTCAGGTGCCTAAACTCTTCATCCAGAGAGTATTCACATTTCTCATCAGCACATAAAACTTCTGTGAGAATAGACTTGCTTCTCACAGACGTATTCACTCTCACTAAAATAAAAAACTCATCCATACTAGACAGATCAATCTCGGACCACTCTCCCATCGTATCAGAAATGTGGATTGGCCCTTTTTTTAAAAATTACAGATTATGGAGGTGCAATAATTTCCTACTGAACATTCCAGAATATAGAAACGAAATTGCCACGACATTAAAACAATATTTTAAAGAAAACGACACAGAGGAGGCGAACCCACTCACAGTGTGGTGCGCACATAAGGCGGTAATAAGAGGGAAATTGATCCAAATTGCAGCAAGACACAATTCGAAAAAAAGAGAAAAAATTAAAACTATACAAAAACAAATAAATTCAAAGGAAAATGATCTCTCTAAAACTAACATAAAATCACAGCAAATTTACAGGGAAATCCTCAATTTGAGACAAGAATTAAATAGGGCTATCCTTGATGACTTTGATAAAATCGTTAAAGTATCGAAGTTTAAAGTATACTCTGAAACGAACAAGCCAACGAGATTCATGATGCCCAAACTGAAGAATGAGAGAGTCCGTAGTAGAATATACAAAATTAAAAATGCAGCCGGAGATACAAAACAACACCCGACTGATATTGTAGAGGAATTCGCATCTTACTATAGAAAACTATATAACTTAAACGGAGAGAACGCAATTCCTCAACCAGATCCCCAAAAAATAAATGAGTTCATTAAGAAACTACAACTTCCTAAAATCAGCCCACCAGACCTTTCACAACTTAACTCACCTATACCAATCTCAGAAATTATAGAAACGGTAAACTCACTAAAGTTACAAAAATCGCCTGGCCCAGACGGTCTAACAAACGAATACTTCAAAAATTTTGCAGATATTCTTATCCCTTATATGGCAAAAATTTTTAACCAAGTTTCGGGGGTGGGACTTTCCCTGGGGAGATGTTGGAAGCAACTCTCATTGTGATTCCCAAGACACCAAATAATCTAGAGGAAGTGAAAAACTTTTGCCCAATTTTCCTGATAAATTCAGATATAAAAATGTTTTCCAAAATACTAGCCACAAGATTAAAAGGAATCCTACCAAAACTAATCAACGATGACCAATCAGGCTTCATTGAAGGCAGACAAACATCTGACAGCACTAGGAGGCTTATCAACATTATTAATAGAATTAACTCTACCCGAACCCCCTCAATACTCCTAACATTAGACGCCGAAAAGGTTTTTGACAGGGTCAACTGGTCTTACCTAAAAACTGTTCTTCTAAATTTTGGTTTCAACAACAAATGGATAGAAACGGTTTTCACTTTATACTCCCAGCCAAGTGCCAAAATCTACACAAATAACACCTTATCCAAATCATTCTATATAAATAATGGACAAGACAGGGGTGCCCCCTCTCGCCACTACTGTTCGCCTTGGCGATAGAACCATTAGCCGAAGCAATTCGCATAAATGAAAAAATCACGGGGATCAACACCCCGTCTAAACAATTCAAAATAAGTCTATTTGCAGACGATATGTTGCTATCACTCACAAATCCGATACAATCCATTGCAACATTGCTTGAGATAATAGAGGAATTTTCACAAATATCAAACTTTAAAATAAATAATAGTAAATCGAAAATCTTGTAATTCTACCTTTCAAACACCACAATAAACTCTATTAAAAATAAATCAGAGTTTGGTTGGGAAAAGGAACAAATATCACACCTAGGTATTGTGTTTAAAAAAACAGTACGCAACACAGTTAATGCAAATTGCGTGACATTTCTGGCCACTATCACAAAAGACCTCCAACCCTGGAAAAGCATATGCTTGTCGTGGATGGGCAGAGTGCTAGCAATAAAAACGGTGATTCTCCCGAAACTATTATACATTTTTAGGGCTCTCCCTCTTACCTTTCCAATAACATTCTTTAATAGCTGCAACAAAAAAATCTTCTCCTTTGTTTGGGGAGAGAAAAGAGCTAGAGCAGACAGAATAATTCTCTATAAACATAAATACAATGGAGGAATGGGGATCCCAAACATCTTAGCTTATTATCACGCCATTCTAATCAAACAAAGCCAATACTGGATAAATGAGGATGTCAAACCATCTTGGATGGTACTAGAAAGAGATCATAGCACTTCATGCCCCCTTAAAAATCTTCTTCTCAACCATATATTCAATCTAAAAAAATACAGACTAAATCACCCTATTTTTCTGGCAATTACCCAAGCTTGGGATCTTCTTGCCTCACTGAATAAATCTGGGAAGTCAAAACTGAAAGAAAATTTCCCAATATCCCTGATTGCTTCTGTGACGCCTCTGGCTATTACGTCCAAGAGTGGACCCTCTGGATCGCGGATCCGGAGCCCCTGGGCCGAGCACACCTGGTGAAGACCGACCCCTATACAGGGATCGTTAGGGGCAAGACCGCAGGGGGCGGAACCGCGACAGCCGGAGCCAGCAGGGACGACTCGGAGGACTGGCAGACAGAGCAGGAGTAGCGAAGTGGAGGCAGTAGAAAGAGGCTGGGAGCCCACAGGAAAGGTACAGCGAGGACCACAGGAAGGAGGCAGGCAGACAGACACGGACCAGGAACAGGGCAGACAAAGGAACAGCAAGGGTAGGCAGGGTACACAGAAGAAGGTAGGGCCGATGGGTGCTGCGAGTCACAACAATCATCAGGCGCCCTCAGAATAGAGCGGACGCCTGATATATGCGGCGACCGGAAGTGCGCCCTACAGACCCTCCCCTAGCGACGCCCCCTGCCAACGGAAGAAGCCGGGGGAACGCGCGTGCGCGGCCTAAGGCCGCCGCGGTCACCCGCAGCAGAGCGGCAAGCAGCGCGGAGGAACGCGCGAACCGGAGGGCGCAGGTGAGAGGGAGCTGCGGCGGGCGCCGTCGCTAAAGGGGCATCGGCGGGCACGGCCGCCGATGTCACAGTACCCCCTCCCATATGCCCTCTCCTTCTGAGGTTGGTTAGAAATCTTTTCATGATAAGGGGGGCATCGACATTCTCTCGGGGCTCCCAGGACCTCTCCTCTGGGCCAAAACCCTTCCAGTCGATAAGAAAAAGAGTCTTACCTTTGACCCTTTTCATAGCCAGGATGTCCTTTACTTCAAAGACATTGTCAGAACAAATTGGCGAGGGAGGGGACATGGAGGTTGGTTGGAACCGATTCAAGACCACAGGTTTAAGGAGCGAGATATGGAAGGCGTTAGGGACCCGGAGTGATGCCGGCAACCTCAATTTGTAGGCTACCTTGTTAATGCGCCCAAGTACTTCAAAAGGCCCGATGTACCGAGGACTTAATTTGTAAGCAGGGACTTTCAGGCGGATATGTTTGGTAGAAAGCCAGACTTTGTCCCCGGGCTGGTACGGGGGTAGATCCCTTCGTCTTTTGTCCGCGTGTTTCTTAATTCGGACGTTGGCTAGCTCGAGCGCCTCTCTGGTCTCCTTCCAAATTTGCGAAAACTCCTTGGCGAGAGTGTCTGCTGCAGGAACTCCAGACGATGCGGAAAAGGGCAATGGAACCCCAGGATTTAGCCCAGTTACCACAAAGAACGGTGTCTTGGACGTTGATTCGCTAGAATGATTATTATGAGCGAATTCTGCCCAAGGTAGAAGAGAGACCCAATTATTCTGATGGGCGTTAGAAAAGTGGCGTAGGTAGGTGGTCAGAATTTGGTTAATCCGTTCCACTTGGCCGTTGGTTTGAGGATGATACGCTGAAGAGAAGTCGAGAGACGTGCCCAGGAGCCGACAGAGGGCCCTCCAGAATCGGGAAGTAAACTGGACCCCTCGATCGGTCACGATTCGCAGAGGGAGGCCATGTAGCCTGAACACGTGGTGGATAAAGATTTCGGCCAACTTTGGGGCAGATGGCAGTCCGACCAAGGGAATAAAGTGGGCCATCTTGGAAAAGCGGTCAGCGACGACTAAGATGGTAGTACACCCAGCCGAGCGAGGGAGATCAGTCACGAAATCCATGGCGATTTGCTGCCAAGGAGCCTCTGGGACAGGCAACGGATGAAGGAGGCCGGAGGGGAGAGTCCTTGGAACCTTGTTCTGAGCACAAGACCTGCAGGAGGCTACAAAGTCCTTAGCATCCTGGTGGAGAGAGGGCCACCAGTAATACCGGGAAAGAAGCAAAAGAGTTTTCTTAATCCCAACGTGCCCAGCAACCTTGGAAGAATGTCCCCAGCGCAGTACTTCCAGGCGTTTGTTTGGAGGGACGAAGGTCTTGCCAGGCGGAGGATTAGAGAAACTCACGGAGGCCACGGAGATAACTTTAGCCGGCTCGATGACATACGATGGATCCTCCTCCCTCTCCGGAGGCTGCAAAGACCTGGAAAGCGCATCGGCTTTGATGTTCTTACTGCCGGGCCGGAAATGGAGCTTGAACTCAAAACGGGAAAAGTACAGAGCCCACCTGGCTTGTCTGGAGTTGAGTCTCTGGGCAGATTGCAGGTAGGCCAGGTTCTTGTGGTCCGTGAAGATAGTAAAGGGGTGCACTGCCCCCTCGAGCAGATATCGCCATTCCTCCAGCGCCATTTTAATGGCCAATAATTCCCGGTCCCCAATGGAGTAGTTGCACTCCGCCGGAGAAAAGGTTTTGGAGAAGAACCCGCAGGGGACAAGACGTCCAGATGGAGCCTGTTGGGAGAGAACCGCCCCAGCTCCAGTGGAGGAGGCATCAACTTCCAGAATGAAGGGCCTACTGGCCACAGGACGGTGTAAAATCGGAGCAGAAGCAAACGAGCGTTTCAGGGCAAGAAAGGCGTCCTCGGCTTCAGAGGGCCAGACGTTAGGCTTCGTCCCCTTACGGGTCAGGACCGCAATGGGCTTGGTGACTGTAGAGAAGTGGGGTATAAACTGCCGGTAATAATTAGCGAAGCCGAGGAAACGCTGGATGGCCTTTATGCCAACTGGACGAGGCCACTGGAGTACCGCGGACAGCTTGTCCGGATCCATCTTAAGACCGGAATCCGTGATGATGTACCCCAAGAAGGGTAACGCTGTTTGCTCGAAGAGGCACTTCTCGATCTTGGCGTAAAGACGATTTTCTCGAAGGCGCTGCAGGACCATGCGTACACTTCTCCGGTGGGAGGAGAGGTCGGTCGAGAAAACGAGGATATCGTCCAAATATACCACTACGCAGGAATAGAGTAGGTCTCGGAACACCTCATTTACGAATTCCTGAAACACCGCTGGAGCGTTGCAGAGACCGAACGGCATGACCAAGTATTCATAATGGCCGTCCCGGGTATTGAAGGCCGTCTTCCACTCGTCCCCCGCTCGGATTCGGATTAAGTTGTAAGCTCCCCGCAGATCCAACTTCGTGAAGATTCTGGCCCCCCTCAGGCGGTCGAAGAGTTCAGGAATCAGCGGGAGCGGGTACCGGTTTTTGACCGTGATGTTGTTCAGGCCCCGGTAGTCAATACAGGGTCGCAGGGACCCATCTTTCTTCCGGACGAAGAAGAAACCTGCGCCCGCAGGGGACGAGGACTTTCGGATGAATCCCTTGGCCAGATTTTCCTGTATATATTCCGACATAGCCGAGGTCTCTGCTGGGGACAAAGGATATGTTCTCCCTCTGGGAGGAGTGGCACCAGGAACTAGGTCGATGGGGCAGTCATAGGAGCGATGAGGGGGTAAGGAATCCGCCTCCTTCTTGCTGAACACGTCGGCAAACGTGTGATAGGGTGCGGGTAAGCCCGGGAGGTCGGCGGGCTTCGAGCATGGACGAGGACGCGTGAGGGCCCGTAGGCAGTGCTCCTGGCAGGAGTGCCCCCAACGGAGAACTTCCCCAGAGCGCCAGTCAATCACAGGTTCGTGCCGTCTGAGCCAGGGCAGTCCTAGGAGAACCGCATGGGCTAATTGTGGCAGGACATAAAAGGCTATCTTTTCGAGGTGGAGAGCTCCGATTTGAAGATCTACTTCGACGGTAATCATGGTGATGAGTCCGGGTAAAGGTTTACCATCAACGGAGGAAATAGCACGAGGGTTCTTCAATACCAACACCGGAATCTGGAATTTGTCAACCTCCTCCTGGCGAATGAAATTACCGGCAGCACCCGAGTCCACATACGCCTCCACAGACCCACGCCCCCGACCTGTAATTAGCAAAGCTGAAAGAGTAAGGGGAAGAGAGGAATTTTGATCACCTAGGGGGTCCTCTCTTACCTGACCTAGGTGGAGGCATTTCCCGACCTCTCTGGCTTCTCTGGACAGGAACGCACGAAATGGTTGGCCCCTCCACAGTACAGGCAGAGGCCCTTGGTCATCCTCTCCCTGCGGCGTTGCTCGGACAGTCTGACCCGATCAACCTGCATAGGTTCAGGAGCGGCGCTAACAGGAGATACAGGGAAACGGGGGACAGGAGCCTGATACAACCTAAAGGACCTTCTCTCTCCGACTGCCTCTCTAGCGCGCTCCTGAAAGCGTAGGTCTATGCGAGTGGCCAGCGAAATAAGGTCCTCCAGAGTGGTGGGGGTGTCTCGCCCGGCAAGCTCATCCTTGATCTTGCTGGAGAGGCCTCTCCAAAAGGCTCCCACTAGAGCCTCATTGTTCCACCCTAACTCAGAAGAGAGGGTCCGGAAGCGGATGGCGTATTGCCCCACTGTGAGGGAACCCTGGCGGAGGTTAAAAAGGGCCTCAGTGGAGGATGCTAAGCGACCCGGTTCATCGAATACCTTGCGAAAGGTTTCTAAGAAGGTCTGTAAATTTAGCACTACGGGGTCATCTCTCTCCCACAAGGGGTTCACCCAGGACAGAGCCTCACCCTCAAGATGGGACACAACGAATGCCACCTTGGCGCGGTCAGTAGGATACTGAAGGGGGGCAAGCTCAAAATGTAGCCTGCATTGATTTAAAAAACCCCGGCATAACTTGGGATCTCCACCGTACCTGGGGGGTTTACCCAGACGGGGAGCCGGAGTAGGGGCTACATCCGGGGAGGAAGTTGCAGCGGCAGCAGAGGATTGTAGGGCCAGCAATCGGTCATCCACGGATGCCATGTAACCCAAGATGTGGGATTGGGCGTCGCGCTGCTGCGCGAGCTCCTGTTGAAGGCTGACTAAGAGAGGAGCGTGCCCGGGGTCAGAGGTCTGCAGGGCGGACAACCGGGTGTCCATAGACTTCATAAAGGACATTATCCGGTTCTGATTTTCACGAAGGAACAGCAATTCCTTTTGTGTGGCGGCTGCGGCACCGGCGGGATCCATGGCCTGATGATACTGTGACGCCTCTGGCTATTACGTCCAAGAGTGGACCCTCTGGATCGCGGATCCGGAGCCCCTGGGCCGAGCACACCTGGTGAAGACCGACCCCTATACAGGGATCGTTAGGGGCAAGACCGCAGGGGGCGGAACCGCGACAGCCGGAGCCAGCAGGGACGACTCGGAGGACTGGCAGACAGAGCAGGAGTAGCGAAGTGGAGGCAGTAGAAAGAGGCTGGGAGCCCACAGGAAAGGTACAGCGAGGACCACAGGAAGGAGGCAGGCAGACAGACACGGACCAGGAACAGGGCAGACAAAGGAACAGCAAGGGTAGGCAGGGTACACAGAAGAAGGTAGGGCCGATGGGTGCTGCGAGTCACAACAATCATCAGGCGCCCTCAGAATAGAGCGGACGCCTGATATATGCGGCGACCGGAAGTGCGCCCTACAGACCCTCCCCTAGCGACGCCCCCTGCCAACGGAAGAAGCCGGGGGAACGCGCGTGCGCGGCCTAAGGCCGCCGCGGTCACCCGCAGCAGAGCGGCAAGCAGCGCGGAGGAACGCGCGAACCGGAGGGCGCAGGTGAGAGGGAGCTGCGGCGGGCGCCGTCGCTAAAGGGGCATCGGCGGGCACGGCCGCCGATGTCACAGCTTCTGTCTACGGATTCCCTGTACCTGAAATATGGCCAAAAAATGGCAGTCGAAAGTTGGGAGATATTCTCGCAACGGATAAATTACTCAGTTTTTACGAGATTAGAAACAAATTCAATCTACCCTCCTCAGGCTTTATGCAATATTGCATAATCAAGGAGTACCTACAAAAATTTATTAGCATGGTCCCTCCGAAAACAGAAGTAATTCACTTCCTTTTAAACAATTCAAACCATAAAATTTTCTGGAGCACTAAATTCCTCTACAGCTCTTTCAATAAGGATAGCGATTTCACAAAAAACAAATATACTGTATGTTCAAGTGGGAGAAGGATCTCCAGTTCTGCGCAACAAAAGATCAATGGGAGAGGGCAATAAAAGATTCATATTCTTCAAATATATCAATACCGCTTCACAAATCATTTTACAAATTATTAACAAGATGGTACCTTACTCCATCTAGGATAGCACATTTCAAACCAGATTCATCCCCATTATGTTGGAGAGGGTGTGGGTTCAAGGGAGATTTGAAACACATATTCTGGACATGCCCAGCTCTCACAGAGTTATTGTATAAGATTTCCATATATATTGGTGGACTTCTTGATAAGAACTTTACTCTTTCCCCTCAAACAGCTCTCTTTTTCTTAGACATGGAGGACGTACACCACTCAACTAAAAAAGTCATAATACATCTTTTACTGATAACTAAAAATATGATAGCCACCTTCTGGAGGAGAACTGACATACCAAGGTTCTCTGACATTGTGGATGGACTAAAGACGCATAATACCTTGGACTTAAAATTCTCAATAGCAAATGGATGCTTGCATAAATACGACAAAAAATGGAGCTTATGGAACACTAAATACCAAGTCTTAGATTAGTTAAGGTTTCTTTGTTGATGACTTTTTTCTTTTTTTGTGTTAAAGGTAGCTTTCTTGCTATTTTCAATGTACATAGTTTGAACATAGAAATTCATGGAAGACCAAGACAGTTCAATATTGAAGTAGATATTCAAGTCTTTACAGATCTGTCTTTGTTACTATTAAAAATTCTTTCTCTCCCTTCTCTATCCCAAACCCTTTCCTTCCCCTTTTCCCCTACTTATCAATGCGAATTATTACACAAACAAAGAGCATGTTTTGTAAAATCTGTTAAAATGCCTAAGAAAAATATTTTGAAAATAAATATTTAATAATTAAAATGTACTTTTGGATTTCAGACTAACCCTTTAAGGTTTGTGAGCATTCATTTAAGCTCAGCAATTGCATGATCCAGTTTCGACCAAGTTTTAGCTTTTTGATACTTGGCCTCACATTTGACTATGTAGAGGAATTCATGGTCAACTCAATCACTGCAATGCTCCTAGGGCCTATTACAAAACAATAAAAAAAATCACCCCTTCCACCATGCTTGACATTTTTTATTATGTGCTTGCATTGGTATTCTGTATTTGTTTAGTACCGGTCATTATAGCCAAATATGTCCACTTTGGTCTTTTCTGTCCAAAAATCATTGTTCTAGAAGTATTGTGGTTCATTCCTATGCAATTTTGCAAACTTTAACTGTATTAATAATTATTGTTATATAGCACCAACATAGTCCACTGCATTTTGCACCTAAACAGGTGCATGTACAGTACAAACAATATCAAGCAGTACAAAGCAACACATAATACCACAAGAGCAGTAAGAGCCCTGCATGCAAGCTTACAATCTAAACATAAATAGGAAATAAAAAAGTAAAGAGTGCTTGTAGTGTATGGTCCAGCTATCTTTATAATAAATGAGAGTATTTAGCTATAGCTGAGGGAGCCAGTCATTAGTCATGTTCTTTTTAGAAAGAAGAATTTTCATGTACTTGAACATTTACCATGACAATTTAGACCTTTTGAGTCTGAGCTGTGGCTCTTAGGTTTTTGCAAAGTCTCTGAGCATTGCATGGTCCAACCTTGTATGTATTTTGCTGGAACATCCACTCCTGGGAAGATTGTCAAACTTCTTGAATTTTTTTCCACTTGTGAATAACAGTAGATTCAAGGACTCCAAATAGTTTGGAAATAGCCTTATAATCATTGTGTGCTGCTGTATTCTTTGGTTTGTATCGCAGTAATAGCAGCCTGAATCTACTCACATTTGCTTCTTTCTACTAAATTAGTCTTTGCTTTTTTACCTTCTAAAACGTTACGGATTGATTGTCAGGCACAGTTACATCTCTATTATTGTTGTTGTTGATGTCTTTCCTCCTTGGCTTTGTGTTAACATACAGTATGCTTGAATAAGACTAGCAAACTTACAAAACTTTTGCTTTTGTAGAAGTGGTCACATCTGCTAAAGAACAATTAGTCATAAGCATAAATTGCTACTCGCCCTCTTCTTGCAGGGTGTACTTAATTTTTTTGTTAACTTCTGTTTTTGGCAACATTTTTGTTAAATTAATAATGAAACAATATAACTTGCTATGTGTTATTCTTCATCTGAAGTTGTATTTACCTAATTTTAAGACCTTCCAAGGATTAGATGAATTTTTTTTTTATTTTGTCCTAACTAGTGTTGAGCATTCCGATACCGCAAGTATCGGGTATTGGCCGATACTTGCTGTATCGGAATTCCGATACCGACTTCCGATATTTTTTCAATATCGGAATTCGGCATCGGAATCGGAAGTTCAGTTGATTGACGGCCTGACGTCATCATGATGCGCGGTGTGTGCGCATCATGATGCGCCGTCATTTCGGGCCTTCCGGGGGTCTCTGCCGGCCTGCCGGGGGGCTGTGCCGGCCTGCCGGGGGGCTGTGTGGACTGCCCGGGGTCTGTACCGGCCTGCCGGGGGGCTGTGCCGGCCTGCCGGTGGTCTGTGCACCCTGTGGGGGTCTGTACCGGCCTGCCGGGGGGCTGTGCCGGCCTGCCGGGGGGCTGTGCTGATGTCCGGGGGTCTGTGCAAGCATCGTCCGATGGGACTACAAGTCCCATCGGGCGATGCCTGCTACCATGACAGTGATTGACACATTAGCCAATGATGGGACAGTAGTAGTCCCATCATCCGGCTAATGTGTTAAATGTTAAAAAAAAAAAAAAAAAAAAAAAATACTACATACATACTACATGCTACATACATACTACATATATACTACATACATACTACATACATACTACATGCATGCTACATACATACTACATATATACTACATACATACTACATACATACTGCATGCTACATACATACTACATACATACTACATACATACTACATGCATGCTACATACATACTACATGCTACATACATACCACATACATACTACATGCATGCTACATATATACTACATGCTACATACATACCACATACATACTACATACATGCTACATACATACTACATACATACTACATGCATGCTACATACATACTACATACATACTACATGCATGCTACATACATGCTACATACATACTACATGCTACATACATACTACATATATACTACATACATACTACATACATACCACATATATACTACATACATACTACATGCTACATACATACTACATATATACTACATACATACTACATACATACCACATATATACTACATACATACTACATGCTACATACATACTACATACATGCTACATATATACTACATGCATGCTACATATATACTACATGCATGCTACATACATACTACATATATACTACATGCATGCTACATACATACTACATGCTACATGCATGCTACATACATACTACATACATACTACATGCTACATACATACCACATATATACTACATACATACAATACATTCATACAATACATACATAGACATACAGTACATATAACATAGAGTAACATACTTACCAATACTTGTCACATTGTTCCCCGAAGCCATTGTCGTCTACGGAATAAATATTAACATAACAAACCACAAAAATACTCACCCACGATCCGAAGCAGTCCACGAGTGTGTCCCACGACGATCTTGGGTAGAGAACTGCAGCATCAGATGATGCTGCTGTTCTCTACGGGCTGCAGGAATCCAATGACGGAAGGTAGGTATCCTTCCGCACTGTATTCCTCCGCCACTTAAAAAAAAAAAAGTCCCTAGTCTCACTTTATGCCATTGCTGTGTGGGAATTTCCCACACAGCAATGGCATAAAGTGAGACTAGGGACTTTTTTTTTTTTTAAGTGGCGGAGGAATACAGTGCGGAAGGATACCTACCTTCCGTCATTGGATTCCTGCAGCCCGTAGAGAACGGCAGCAACAGCTGATGCTGCAGTTCTCTACCCAAGATCGTCGTGGGACACACTCGTGGACTGCTTCGGATCGTGGGTGAGTATTTTTGTGGTTTGTTATGTTAATATTTATTCCGTAGACGACAATGGCTTCGGGGAACAATGTGACAAGTATTGGTAAGTATGTTACTCTATGTTATATGTACTGTATGTCTATGTATGTATTGTATGAATGTATTGTATGTATGTAGTATATATGTGGTATGTATGTAGCATGTAGTATGTATGTAGTATGTATGTAGCATGCATGTAGCATGCAGTATGTATGTAGCATGCAGTATGTATGTAGCATGCATGTAGTATATATGTAGTATGTATGTAGCATGCATGTAGTATATATGTAGCATGTATGTGGTATGTATGTAGCATGTAGTATGTATGTAGCATGCATGTAGTATGTATGTAGCATGTATGTAGTATATATGTAGTATGTATGTAGTATGTATGTAGCATGTAGTATGTATGTAGCATGCATGTAGTATATATGTAGTATGTATGTAGCATGCATGTAGTATATATGTAGTATGTATGTGGTATGTATGTAGCATGTAGTATGTATGTAGCATGCATGTAGTATATATGTAGTATGTATGTAGCATGTAGTATGCAGTATGTATGTAGCATGCATGTAGTATGTATGTGGTATGTATGTAGCATGTAGTATGTATGTAGCATGTATGTAGTATATATGTAGTATGTATGTAGTATGTATGTAGCATGTAGTATGTATGTAGCATGCATGTAGTATATATGTAGTATGTATGTAGCATGCATGTAGTATATATGTAGTATGTATGTGGTATGTATGTAGCATGTAGTATGTATGTAGCATGCATGTAGTATATATGTAGTATGTATGTAGCATGTAGTATGCAGTATGTATGTAGCATGCATGTAGTATATATGTAGTATGTATGTTGCATGTAGTATGAATGTAGCATGTATGTAGTATGTAGTATGAATGTAGCATGTATGTAGTATGCATGTTGTATGTATGTAGCATGTAATTTTTTTTTTTTTTTTTACATTTAACACATTAGCCGGATGATGGGACTACTACTGTCCCATCATTGGCTAATGTGTCAATCACTGTCATGGTAGCAGGCATCGCCCGATGGGACTTGTAGTCCCATCGGACGATGCCTGCACAGACCCCCAGAGCCTGCACAGACCACCGGCAGGCCGGCACAGCCCCCCGGCAGGCCGGCACAGCCCCCCGGAGCCTGCACAGTCCCCCGGCAGGCCGGCACAGCCCCCCGGCAGGCCGGCACAGCCCCCCGGCAGGCCGGCACAGCCCCCCGGAGCCTGCACAGACCACCGGCAGGCCGGCACAGACCACCGGAGCCTGCACAGACCCCCTGGCAGGCCGGCACAGCCCCCCGAAAGGCCCGTACAGACCCCAGAGAGGCTGTACAAGGGCAGGAAAGGGTTTTTCTTATTCCGATACCGGAAGTCCCATAGACTTGAATGGGACTTCCGGTATCGGCGATACCGATACTTTTTTTAAAGATCGGCCGATACCATCCGATACGATACTTTGAAGTATCGGATGGTATCGCTCAACTCTAGTCCTAACACGTAACTCCATTGAATTAAAAAAAGAGAACTTTACTTTTATCATGACTGTACGCATACATGACTTTAATTTAAAGGGTTCGCACTAAGGGTACCGTTACACCTAGCGATGCACCAGCGATCCCGACTAGCGATATGACGCGGTCAGGATCGCTGGTGCATCGCTAGGTGGTCGCTAGTGAGCTGCCACTCAGGCAGATCTCACCAGCGACATCGCTGGGGTCGGGGGTCGCTACTTACCTGTCAGACGAGGCGATCCTGCGTCCTCCAGCCCGGCTCCACGAGTCGCTCGTCGTCACAGCAGGAAGCACCGCAGGAAGTGACCGACGAGAAATGGTCCAGCAGCTTCTCGCGCGATCAGCGATTACCAGCGGGGGAGCCGGTCGGAGGTAAGTATCACATGCAGCGATACACAAAATCGGTGACTTTACAGCGATATTGCTAGCGATATCGCAGTGTGTAATGGGGGCTTAATTGTTTTGCTTCAAGTGTAGATAAGGAGCAATTATAAGTTTTGGACAGTGATTTTCTCTCCTCTCTCCACTGTATTACATGAATTGGGGCATTCAGAGTCGGCTGATGGCTATCTCACATGTATGGCCACCTTTAGGGTTTATTGCAAAAAACTAGGAATAAACCGATAAATTCCCTTCAGCATAGAGCAATAATATATAAGGATGACATATTTAACAAAATCCTACATTTTCCAATAGATCAAGATCACCATTAGTTTTTGTCATAAAACAACACTACCATTTAATTAGGATCTAAACTAGGGTTATGGATTAGGCTTATGTTATAGGCCTGGATGCTCTAACTACAGCCATTGTGAATAAATCACTTTCCACCTTAAAGGGAATCTGTCACCAATTTTTTTTGCCTATAAGCTGCCGGCACCTCCATCAGGGGATTATCTACAGCATTACAGAATGCTGTAGATAAGCCCCTGATGTAACCTGAAAGAGAAGAAAAAGGAGTTATATTATACTCACCCAAAGGCTGTCCGAGTCTGGTTCGGGTCCGGAGGGAGTCGCGGTCCAGTCCAGTGCCTCCCATCTTGTAGCAATGACGTCCTCTTCTTTCCTGTCCATCGGAGCTCCGGCGTAGGCTCACTGCTCTGCCCTGTTGAGGGCAGAGAAGAGTACTGCAGTGCACAGGTGCCGGAAGAGGTCTAATGCCTGCGCCCTCTAGTACTCTGCTCTGCTCTCAACAGGGCAGAGTAGTGCGCCTGCGCCAGAGCCACGACAAGAACCAAAGAAGAGGACGTCACCGTTAGAAGGTGGGAGGCGCCGGACCGTGACTCCGTCCGGACCCGAACCAGACTCGGACAGCCTTTGGGTGAGTATAATATAACTCCTTTTTCTTCTCTTTCAGGTTACATCAGGGGTTTATCTACAGCATTCTGTAATGCTGTAGATAAGCCCCTGATGGAGGTGCCAGCAGCTTATAGGCAAATAAATTGGTGATAGATTCCCTTTAAACAACTGTCTTGTTAACATTTCACATAGTACTATTCTACAATAGCCAATATCACTGACTACCATAGAAATTCACTTCCTTAAGGAGTACAGTGGGGCAAAAAAGTATTTAGTCAGTCAGCAATAGTGCAAGTTCCACCACTTAAAAAGATGAGAGGCGTCTGTAATTTACATCATAGGTAGACCTCAACTATGGGAGACAAACTGAGAAAAAAAAATCCAGAAAATCACATTGTCTGTTTTTTTTCATTTTATTTGCATATTATGGTGGAAAATAAGTATTTGGTCAGAAACAAGCAATCAAGATTTCTGGCTCTCACAGACCTGTAACTTCTTCTTTAAGAGTCTCCTCTTTCCTCCACTCATTACCTGTAGTAATGGCACCTGTTTAAACTTGTTATCAGTATAAAAAGACACCTGTGGACACCCTCAAACAGTCTGACTTCAAAATCCACTATGGTGAAGACCAAAGAGCTGTCAAAGGACACCAGAAACAAAATTGTAGCCCTGCACCAGGCAGGGAAGACTGAATCTGCAATAGCCAACCAGCTTGGAGTGAAGAAATCAACTGTGGGAGCAATAATTAGAAAATGGAAGACATACAAGACCACTGATAATCTCCCTCGATCTGGTGCTCCACGCAAAATCCCACCCCGTGGGGTCAGAATGATCACAAGAACGGTGAGCAAAAATCCCAGAACCACGCGGGGGGGACCTAGTGAATGAACTGCAGAGAGCTGGGACCAATGTAACAAGGCCTACCATAAGTAACACACTACGCCACCATGGACTCAGATCCTGCAGTGCCAGACGTGTCCCACTGCTTAAGCCTGTACATGTCCGGGCCCGTCTGAAGTTTGCTAGAGAGCATTTGGATGATCCAGAGGAGTTTTGGGAGAATGTCCTATGGTCTGATGAAACCAAACTGGAACTGTTTGGTAGAAACACAACTTGTCGTGTTTGGAGGAAAAAGAATACTGAGTTGCATCCATCAAACACCATACCTACTGTAAAGCATGGTGGTGGAAACATCATGCTTTGGGGCTGTTTCTCTGCAAAGGGGCCAGGACGACTGATCCGGGTACATGAAAGAATGAATGGGGCCATGTATCGTGAGATTTTGAGTGCAAACCTCCTTCCATCAGCAAGGGCATTGATGATGAAACGTGGCTGGGTCTTTCAACATGACAATGATCCAAAGCACACCGCCAGGGCAACGAAGGAGTGGCTTCGTAAGAAGCATTTCAAGGTCCTGGAGTGGCCTAGCCAGTCTCCAGATCTCAACCCTATAGAAAACCTTTGGAGGGAGTTGAAAGTCCGTGTTGCCAAGCGAAAAGCCAAAAACATCACTGCTCTAGAGGAGATCTGCATGGAGGAATGGGCCAACATACCAACAACAGTGTGTGGCAACCTTGTGAAGACTTACAGAAAACGTTTGACCTCTGTCATTGCCAACAAAGGATATATCACAAAGTATTGAGATGAAATTTTGTTTCTGACCAAATACTTATTTTCCACCATAATATGCAAATAAAATGAAAAAAAACCAGACAATGTGATTTTCTGGATTTCTTTTTCTCAGTTTGTCTCCCATAGTTGAGGTCTACCTATGATGTAAATTACACAGACGCCTCTCATCTTTTTAAGTGGTGGAACTTGCACTATTGCTGACTGACTAAATACTTTTTTGCCCCACTGTATATGAAACATAACCAACACATATTAAGTGCAAGATGTAATAAAAATGACATTTCTGACCATATTCTGGGAGCTGAGTCAGCAGATATCACATATAGTACCTAGCATTCAGTAAATGGCTAGTAAATAAAACCATGCATTTTTAGAGTAACTGCACAGATTCAATTGCTCCTCCCTTGAGGTTCCATTATGTGAATACTATGTGCCAGTGGCTTTTTTTCTACCTTTGTGTGGTTTTAATTTATCCTCATGAGAACTGTTCTGAGTCCATATATGATGAAGAAATGCATACAAAACTATACACTCTGTAAAATCTAGTATGTAAGTCAAAATTAACCATTTGCAGCTTTATGTACGGCATAATGAGAGAAGCTATCCGCTCCACGATGATTTATAAAAACCTAAGAAAAAAAGATTTTGTGTAAACGACAAGTTACCAATCATGACATATGAAATATATCACCTATACTTCAGTGTAAGATGAAGGAGACTCTGCAACAGAAATGTACAGCAAACAGGTCAAGAGTAAAACAGAGAACGTTTAAAGGGGTTTTCCACTACCCGGATAACCGCAAATGCTGTTTAACGTCATTTATAATATAAAAAATACAGACAAATACCTCCTGCACAGCGCCATTCCAGCAATGTTGGCACCAAGTCTTTCAATTCCTGTGTGATTTCTATGGAGCGCACCGCCGTGGGGTACTCGGTACTGGGCCCGTTGACTTCAATGGGGGACATCACGGTGGCGGTTACCCGTTCCGTGGCCCTGGGGCGTCCAGTAAATAAAATAGGGGAAAGTTGTGTGATATTGAAGTGTGGTAAAAATGAAGATAAAGTTTATAGATGAATACGTGACGCCACCTGTGGTATTCTGGTCAGAGGTGACCAGCGCTGCGGTGTTGTTCCCCTGAGACTGTTGGTGTGTCGCAGCTGAGGTGAAAATAGCTCTCCACAGGTAGAGCAATAGTCACAGGGCAAATATATTTGATTAATAGTTATGATGGCGGTGAACGCTGGGGTGCAGAGAAATGAGAGGACACAGAGAGGTGCAGTTTCTTTACCTTTTACTGGCAATTGGTTGCAATCTGGAGTACCACATATAGGTGATGGATTGAGTCCGGCTCACCTGGAGCCATTCAGGGGATCCACCCTGCCAGGTGGGGGTTTGGGACCTTCCTTCTGCGCTTTGTGTGCAGGTCTCTGCTATTTGTAACCTTAGCTGAGACCCTCTATTTTGTGATGGTTTCTCTAACCTGTACGGTTGTCAGCATGAGCCTATTCCACGGGTACTGTCCTTTTCACTGTCAGCCCCGAGCTCCTTATCTGCTGCCATGCTCTCAGGTGTTCAATGTCGCACAGGAATTTACAGTCACCTGTACTTTCAGATTTGGTGATCAGGACATACAGCGCCTGACCACCAAGGACTCTGACGTCCCTTTTCTCTCTATTAGCGCTTGGCTCTGGGGTCTGCTATACGCAGTTTTTTAGCTTCCCCAGAGCCTCTCTGTCTCTGCTAGTGTCCTTTCCCTCTTCACAGATCAACTTCCCCTCACCAACTGACTGGATCTTCCAGAAAGATCTTTTTTCCTCACATATAACTGTCTTGTAATTTGCTCACAGCTGCTCTCGTTTCCATGACAACTCCCTCAGCTGACTTCTAGCTGACTCACCAACCCCATCTGTTGGCCAGAATTTATAAGGCAGCTCGCTTTTCTGACCACAGGAATTGTGATGTAATCAATTACCTGGCATGGGGGCCCCCCTCCTGCCTCCAGGTATGACTTTACCCATTAGAGGGAGGTAATGTCACTGTGACAACCAGACTCTGGGGTGTCACATCAAAAACTCATTAGAGGTTTCTAATTGGCTGCAACACTCACAACTTACCCGGACGTCTGAATTTTATTTGAGTGAAATGTGATCACTGCAGTCCATTAGCAGCTGATGACTGACTGCACTGTTCATATGAAATAACAATGTTATGTGAATGCCAGCAGAACCGGCTTCAACACAGCCAGAACAGCACCAGTTCGGGAGGTGAGTATATGTTTTGTCTTTTGAAATAGCTGAGTACAGCATCTAAGAAAGGGTTGTCCCAGTATTGGAATCAGCAGTGGCATTGTGATTGTCCTGCCTTAGGCTGCAAGTTTGCAGTCACTCTATGTGACTGCAGACCTGTGAGTATAGACATTACGCACACTGCGCAAAGTAAGAAATCTCCGACGCACTTTGAGAATTCTCCGACTAGATTTGTCCAGCCTCGCTCAATACACTTCCATTGACCAAGACTGCACTCATCTAGTCGGCACGTGACGGCAGGTATGCAAATCACAGGGACTGGAACTGCAGAACCTTCACATCGTGCAGTGCGCGTGATGTGAGAATTCACAAGTCTGCAGTCACATACACTGATTGCAGACTTGCAACAACAATATGCAGAAAGAGCCAATAGTCCTAGTCCCTAGTGCGAGGGATTGGTCTATTGGCTCTTTCTGCATATTGTATTTTTCTGCTGTTCATCACGGTAACTCTGCCGGTCACGTGACTCGAAGACGTCACGCAGGTCCTGGCTGCTCAGAGAACCTGCCAACATTCACCGCGCACATCGCGATCTCCGTGTGCTTTAGCGGCCCACCCAGGGAGTCGATCTCCGGCCGACATAGCTCCAGGAGAAGCCGCTTGTTTAATAAGCAGATCTGAACAAGGCACCCCTTCCATAAAGGTACCGGACTTTACCTGCCTATATTGCTGTATGGTCTTAGTACTCACAGCGCTAACAGCCTTTGCTCACTGATTGGAGCAAGGTGCTTTTTCCACAAAGTTTCTGGACTGTATCCGCCCTTATCAGTACATGGTTTTAGTACTTACGGCACTCTGTTCAGCAGTCTGCAGGGCTGGATATTTAGTAGTTTGTAGCGCTAGACATTAATATTTAGAACTGCTATTTTATATTGCATCAGTACGATAAGATTTATTTATAGTAAATTGGGGATTCACTGTAAAATTTTAACAAGTCGGGCACATATGGTGAATTATTGATAATTAATACCATTGCATGTTAAAAGGAAAGTACATTTTATATATATTTTTATTCGTGCTATCATTGTTTTTTGAGTGCACCTATATATAGCCCTAAAATAACCTCCCTCTTTTCAATTCTGAATTTTAGTTGGTCACAACCGGTTTTTTCTAAAAGCCGTATTCATCTTCATCCAGTATCGAATACCCTTCAACAAACCAATATAAGGTACACTTTTTGATAAAATTCTCAGCAATGTTTTGTTTTGATTGAATCTAAGCGCGAGTGTACATTACTATTATTCCTCATTTTGTTTTTTTCACCCCATTGTGGTAAGGGGTGTTTTGATACTTGCAGCTGATTTAACATATATATGTCTGTGCCGCTAATTTAATCATATTTATTTGAAAGTATATCCAGCACAATTCCATGAAAGAGTTGAGACTAAGGAAGACTCACAGCTAAAAGAAAAGACTGATACCAAGATTCGCACTGTTCTAGGTGAATTTCCTAGTTCTTGGCTGCAAGTTAACAATGCAGTGGTAGTTCCAGTGATGGTGTTCCCACAAAGGTCTTTACCAGAGACACCAAATTGTTCTGGAAGCAATAATTCGCTAATGCCATGCACTGCCATCACCATCTACTCCCCCAGGGATCATCTGCAGTGCCGGCTAGACTACAGTCGAACACTCTAACTGGCGTCACGAATCACTACATAAACGTTAATCCCATTCAATTCTACCCCTTTTACATGGCCGCCTGGGGCCACGGACCGAGTCACCGCCACTGTGCCATCTCCCATTGAAGTTAACGGGCTCAGTACCGAGTATCCCACGGCCCCTTGGGCGCATCATTTTTGGCATCACGAACAGGATGATGAAACCCGGTATCACCGGGTCCTGTGTGCTGAAGATTTATTACACTTTAAACTGCTAAAAATGTGCAAAAGAACCAAAATGATAGACTGTAAAATGGACTCTCAAAATGGCTGCCAGAGCAGTGCTGAGGGGCATGCTATCGTGAGTGGCACACCAAAAAGAGCGCAAACTTTTCTGGGCCTCCCCTGACTGAATTTCTATGCAACTGCTACATGGCCAACCCCCAGGGGGGTTCGGATATTGGCCTGGTATGGTGGAAAAGGGAGGAGGCACCGCCCCAAAAAGGAGGAGCAAAGCTCAGCAGAGGGAAGAAGGGCCAAGAAGAAGCCACAACCCCAGGCAGCCATGATGTAGAGCAGATGGAGGCCTGAGGAGTGGTGCGGAGAGGAGCAACACCACCCACTTGGCTTCCTGGCACCAGGCTCTGGCCTGCTGGAAACAATGGACCTGGAGCAGCTGGAAGCGGAGATCGCCCAGCTGAATCACAGCCTGCAGCTGAGGCAGGCTTTGCTGGAACAGCGAAGGCAGCACGCTCAGGAGGGGTCTGCCCTAGGAGAACCCTCACTACTGGTCCCCACTGACCCTGTCCAGGTACCCCCACCATCGGTACCTGCTGCCACAGCACCAGTATCACCGCTGCCAGTACCCGCTGCGGCCGCCACCCAGAACACACCGCTGGAAGCCGCCTCCAACATCCAGGAGGCGCCACCATCAGCCGCTGAGAGCGGTTCTCCGGCATCGCCTGCAGACTCCCCAGCATCACCACCACTGACATCAGTGGAGGAGCTGAATTATCAATTCCAGGGTGTTAGGCTGACTGCAGTAGAGAATTGGATGAAGTCACTGCTGAAAAGAGCAAAGTTGGAGGAGACACGTCCCATCTGGCGGCTTCTGATCTCAGCGGAGTAGACTGCCGATACTGGAATGACATCACCGACAGGTACTGCCGCCGACCCTGCCCCAGTAGTTGAGGAGCTTCCAGTGTGCCCATGTGCAGTGCCAGCAGTCTGTTCCTTAACCCTGTTAGTACCTTCAGTGGTAAATCCGGTGCCTGGAACATCAGCAGCCCCTAAAGCCACCGCTGCAGCTTCAACAACAGCGGCAGCTGCAGCCCCAACAACAGCGGCAGCTGCAGCCCCAACTACCACCCATGCAGCATCCATGCCGACAGCAGCATTGATACCAGCTGCACCCTGCCCACAAGCTGCTGTAGTCCCATCACAGGCAGCCATCAACCCAGCTCCACCAGGAGGAGCTCAACGGGAGGACTACCGTCGATGGGTGATGCCACCCAGAAGTGGATACCCCAAAAACCTGCCTGGAAGCAGAGGAAAGGCCCTGCTTCATCTACCCCAGGAGGGGGCCACCAGTAAGAATGTTTTAAAATCATAGACAGTCACCCTGGAGGGTATTGGCACTGTTTGCCTTTGTTGTTTTTTCTTTTTATAGTTGCCTCAGTTTGGCATTAACCTGCTCTGATACAGAGACTGAGTGATCATGAACTTGGAGTGATCCAAAAACTTTCCATTGTACATAGTTTGCGCCTCTTCAGGTGCTCCCTCTTGGTGTTACGTGAACCTCTGCAAAACAAAGACTATCTCAGACCTGAACAAAAACCTGCGGGTGCGGCCGAAAATTGGGTCTAAAGAAAAGTACCAGCAAGTCCTGCAGCCCACCCAGGACCACCGTTGAAGGTTTAGGGCGGGTCCTCCACCAGCATAAGAGACACTGCAAGACACCCTGGCTGGGACAGTGTCTACGTCGCACCAAGAATAATTATTGTTGATGAAGCATTTTATATTCTTATGTTATTGCTTAGTATTTTACAGTGAAAGCACTTTTCTACAGAGTATAGTTTGGTAGTAATATTTAATAAAAATGTGAAGTTATTGAATAAAAATAGAACCAGCTGATGAACTATAGTCAGTGGTTGTCACCAGGCAGCACCTAGAGTTATAAGTAGTAAAAATAAAGTTATTTCTAGGTAACGTTTAAAGTAAAGGTACCGCTCTCAGGAGAAGTTTGATAGCGAAATATATAGTGTTGACTGCAGTCAGTATTGTTGGAAAAAATATAATTTTGTATGTTCCTTTTGTAATATCTTTGCTTTATTTCAGCCCGCGGACGTGCTGGGTTTAACGGGGGGAATGTGGCGCCCCTGAGGGTCCAGTCACCATAGAGGTACTGCACCTTACCCAGAGGTGTGGTACCCCACAACCAGGTAAGGTGAGTGCACCCGAGCAGATTCCAACACTCACATCCCACACACACCAGGAGTGTAGCAGAGCACCCTTTATGACTCCCTGTTTGGAACTCAAAGAGTGCTGGGAGGTGGGCGGAGCTTAGCTTAGAGCGGGAGCAGGATAGAAAGTGAGAACAGATTCCTCTGAGGGAGGGAAAGCAGAAGGACTTGTCTGCAGCAGCTCTACTGTTTAGAGGCTGCTGGAAGGATTGGAATACAGAAAGACAACTGCAGTTTCAAAAAGTTCAGCAATGTGTAGAGGAAAGTCTTGCTCAAGCTAGGCAAAAACAGGAAAGGAACTTTAATAGACATGCTGTAGCCACCCCCTTACCAACAGGTGAACAAGTGCTGAAGAAAAAGAGAAGAAACCACAAGTTAGATGACCAATGGGAGGCTCAGCCTTACACTATTCAACCATCTTGCTCTGGCAACAGCAAAGTGTGTACCATCTCCAAAGATGGCGGAAAAATGTGTACTACTGTATCCAGAGACAATCTGAAAGTATGTCCAGCACAATTGCGTGAAAGGGTTGAGACTAAGGAAGGCTCTGAGCTAAAAGAAAAGACTGATACCAAGATTTGCACTGTTCTAGGTGAATTCCCTAGTTCTTGGCTACAAGTTAACAATGCAGTGGTAGTTCCAGTGATGGTGTTCCCACAAAGGTCTTTACCAGAGACATCAAGTTGTTCTGGAAGCAATAAATCGCTAATGCTAATGCTAATCACTAACACTGTGCATGAGGAAGAAACAGAAAACTTGCCCACAGTCAGCAGTGAACCTGTTGTACCCATGGTAGGTTCAAAGATTCATAGGAAGTCTTCTAGTATTCCTATCTTGCGCAGATCACAGCGTAGCACACAAGGTCAAACCCCTTCTCGCTATAGAAATGATTTATAGAAATTATTTGTAAAATATTCTAAGATTAATAATATAGTTTTGAGTTGTACTTACATTGAACTTTGCCTAAGGTAACGTTATTACAATGTTAAAGAAGTTGTGCCCACATGGACTAATGTGAGATTTCAGTAGTTAATATGCTTTTTCCACTACAAGAACTCATGTAAAGACTCTTAAACTTGAGAAGAAAAACTGTTCATAGTGCCTTGGCAGGAAGCCATCTAAAACAGCCAGTGCAGTGAATTTTCTAATATGGTCTGTGTGCCCTGCAGCTGCACTCAGGGACGATCCAAACAATCAGAAGTGGTTTTGGGCTGTAATCCACGACTCAACTCAGTTACTGGGAATGTTTACTTATACTCAGGTTAACTGTTATATGCTTATGTTTCTTGTGTAGCCCGAGGATGTGCTACCTTTAACTAGGGGGGAATGTGGCACCCTGCATCTTTATCGCCACAAAAGGGTTAAATATGTGCTGTTTTGTATGTGCTTTGTGAGCTATGGGAGTTATGCTTTCTCTGCTAGAGACCACAACACACACACAATTTACCTCACTTCATTACTTGTCTGGAGCTTAGAGCTTTGCAGACATGCCCTAACTGTGAGGGGGTGGAGTTAAAAGTTGTTGTTTGAGTGAACAAGAAGGAGGAAGAATGTCTTGGAGGCCATGTTTAGACATGTGCTCAATCCTGGAGTGAGAGCTAAGAAGCATCAGGGACCAGCCCCTAGACCATCCATGCTTTCAGAGCAAGGTGGTAAGCTGAGAGACTGTGTGGGATTTTACGACCAGCAGAAAAGTGTTTTCTCTCAGAAATACTGCAATAGCCTAGGATCAGTGAAGGATATTGCAAGTGGGAACTTGAGCTGATTCGCAAAGGATTCAAGTTGCAAGTTGCTGAAGGCAAAATACACAGTGAGTAGAAGCAATACTGGGAAGTTCTAAATTCCAGGAAGCTTTGGTCCCAGAAGGGATTAGAATAGCAGGAAGGTACACTGAGTCACAGCAGGGAAAGATAACTCCCATTCTCCAGAGCAGACTGAAACCTGGTGAGAGTTGTAATATCTCCTCTGAACTGCACCTGAACTACAGTAAATGATAAAGTGACTTTCCTTGTCTCTTGCCTTATTACTCCATGCCTTCTACTAGCATCACAAACTCTGGGGGTCTGCCCTGGTTGGAGATGGTTTAACATCTGCACTGCCATCACCATCTACTTCCCCAGAGATCATCTGCAGTGCTGGCTAGACTGCAGTCGAACACTCCAACTGGCATCACAAATCACTACATAAACTTTATCCCCATTCAATTCTACCCCTTTTACATGGCCACCTGGGGCCACGGACTGGGTCACCGCCACTGTGACAGCTCCCATTGAAGTTAACGGACTCGGTACCGAGTATCCTACGGCCCCTCGGGCGCGTCACTTGCAGAGTTGACATGGATCTGGCATGGTACACCAGCCAGACATCACAAGTGAGGGTGTTAGAGAATATATTGTAAATAGCATGACAAATCACAATTCACTGGGATCTCAAAAATATCCTCTACATCTTAATACGGACCACGAAGGAGACAACTTATCGGAAATGGGTTACCAGACATAGATAAGTAGAGGAGGGAATATCCAGCACTTGTCTTCATAATATTCTAAATTTACCAACTTTATTCCATCAGGTTATAATGTGTTGTGAACATGCAAACATCCTTGAAAACAGTGGAGTAACTTGTAGCTTGTGGGACCCAATGCATTCTCTTCAACAGGGACCCCAACTATCACAGGTCTTTAATGGTATTAGTCATCTCTTATGGGATCTTTTAGGCATGAGTGCAGCTGCACAGCTGGTGAATAGTGATGCCACTGTCTGGAGAATACATACACATTTCAAACCGTCTGCATAGGTTATCAGTCTAACCAAATCTAATGACATATGATCTTTCTGTTCTAAAACACTACCAGGGCCAGTGTTAGGGGCAGGAAGAGCAGGCAGCTGCCTAGGGCCCCTGCCACTCCAGGGGTCCCCATCCAGTGATGTGCCATTAACAGTGGCACACCACGCAGCTGCTATGGGGCCCATGAGTAAGAGGGGCCTGGCATTGTCCCCCCCGCATCGCGCATTCAACTTATCGGCATCATAGATGCCGATACAGTTGGAAGCGAAAGCAGTGATGGAGGAGAGGGCATCAGATGACGCTCCTTCTCCCATCACTCCCCCACTGCTTATGACTCAGCAGTGGAGCCAATAAAACACGCTGCAGAAGCCAGAGCAGCGGGGGGAATGGGTAGAGGTAAGTATGGTTTGTGTGTTTGTCTGTCTGTGTATGCACTATACTGTGTATGTGTCTGTATGTGTCTGCACTATACTATATGTGTGTGTCTGTTTGTGTGAGCGTGTCTGCACTATATTGTGTATGTCTCAGTCTGTCTGTCTGTGTCTCTACACTATACTGTGCCTTCTGATGAAGTAGCAACAAAACGTGTGTTGGAGCGCCAGGGCTCATACTGACTGACTTAACTACTCTGTAAGTATTCTATATACTTTTCTTTCATTCTCCATATATACAGTATCTACTACTGCTCCACTTCTTTAAAGCTTTAGCAGACTAAGGCTGGAGTCACACATAGCGACTCACCAGCGATCCTGACAACGATATCAATGTGTCAGGATCGCTGGTGAATCGCTATGTGATCGCTGGTGAGCTGTCAAACAGACAGCTTCACCAGCGATCAGCACCAGTGACACCGAGCGCGCGGCGTCACTGTGCACGTTAGTAACCAGCGCGTTGATGCAGGGAGCTGGTAACTAACGTACACATCGGGTATCTAAGGGACGTGTGTCCCTAGATACCCGATGTGTACGTTAGTTACCAGCTCCCTGCATCAGCGCGCTGGTAACTAACGTACACATCGGGTATCTAAGGGACGCACGTCCCTTGGATACCCGATGTGTACGTTAGTTACCAGCAGATCGCTGGTCTCCCGCCTGTCACACGCAGCGATGCGTGCTGGCCAGCGGGAGACCAGCGACCAAAAAAAAGTCCTGGCTAGAGTTGAGCGACTTTTGGTTTTTTAGGGTCGAGTTTCGTTTCATGAAACCCGACTTTTCCAAAAGTCGGGTCGAGCAAAATCGGCCGACTATAGGGAAAAGTCAGGGGTCCGACCGAAACATGAAACCCAATGTAAGTCAATGGGGAATTAAAGTTGGCAGTGAGAGGACAGGAAACACACCTACAGTGCCCATTTGAATGCCAAAAGCATCAATTCTTATTACTTAAGCTTGTCAACCTTAATTTACTTCATAATACTAGTTACGCACTGAAAAAAGGGGGTTCTTTGGCTACAGTTGTGGGGGGGTAGGGATGGCTCCAGGTTTTCGTGGGCCCAGGGCCAAAGAGCGCCCCTTTAACACATACCTCAACTCATGATGCTCCGATACGGCAGAGAAATAGCAGTATAGTACAATGAAAAATACTTCACTTCTTACATATCATGACTGATATCCATTTTAAATTCTCCAATACCTCCAAAAACGGACAGTATATAACTCCATACAGTATTATGGCCAGCGCTTAGTGCGCTATACAGAGTAATGAGGCCCATATATTTCTCCATATGGAATCATTGATCCCATATAATGTTTCAAACCGTATATGATGAGCTCCACATAATGCTATAGTGTATGTTGGTCCCAATGGATGAAGCTCCACTGTCTTATGGGCCCAAATAATGCTCCATATATAATGGGCCCCATTTCTACTGCTCTAGTGTATAATGGGCCCTGTAAATGCTGCTCCAGTGTCTGATGTCCACCTTTGGAATGCTCCAATGTATGGTGGGCCCCATATATCATTCACCAAAGTATAGTGCTCCCCAAAAATTGCTGTCCCAACATTGAAAACATTTACATAAGTCTCCTTGCTAGGGAATCCCAGCACTACTCTGAACTCCTTGTCGTCCCCATCTTCCATCTCACTGCACTTGGCTGTTTAGGCCCTCCCACCGGCAGAGACACTTTTGCGTACTATGCGGTGCCCTGTGCCAGTGCCATCGCCCATGAGTATGCCACCCCCACCTGCTCAAGGAGCCTGCACTCTCATCTGCACCTTCCTCTTTGTCACCGTGTAAGGTGGTATAGTATGTGGGAAGGGGAACCTGAGTTTCCTCTGGGTCAGATTCTGGCAGTGTAGAGTGCGAGGGGAATGTAGTGGTCTGGGTCAATGTACCAGCAGCATCATCTAGCAGTGGCTGGGCCTCAGTGCACTTGTGGCGTCCCCAAGAGTACGGTCGCCACTGTGGCATTACCTTCCTCCTAGGGAGTGTGTTGTCAAGCTTGGGAGCAACGAAGGATCTCTCTAGCAGTGAAACCAACACACAACACATTTCCCACTCCAGGCTAGCAGGGAGACCTCTGAACCTGACTGCTGAGGAGCTGCTCTCTGTGGTCGGGAGGAGGTAAGTTAGGGCACTCTGTGCAGGGAAGGGGAAGTGTGTGGACGTGAGAAGGGGAGCTGGAGGATGAGCAGAGTTAAGGCTCACTCCTAGCTGGAGCGCATGGTCCCGATTCCGGTCTCCGAGTTTGTAGGGACACTGACGTTCCTGCAGCAGAAACCGGGGGAAGTAGCAGCTATAAATGCTCTGTACCCAACTAAGGTTCGGAGGCCCCAGCATCGACGTGTGGGAGCCAGAAGGAAAAGGCTACAGCTGTCTGTCATACAAGTAAAGTCTGAGGAACATCTGTTAGACAGGAGGAGCTTCAGTGAACCACGGTCCTGTGAGTGCTTCCCCCACAAGCACTAGAAAGGAGACGTTCAGGAAGGTACATGTTGGCGGAGTTTTGGAAGGGAGCTTTCCATTTTGGTCCCGGAGGTTGGCTGAGGTCCTGACCCGGAGGACACAGCACGGAGGCAGGCATCTGTGTAACCTGCAGACTGTGAGTAAAGCTTAGGAACTGCACGCTCTGGTGTCCTACAGTTATTCCAGCACCGCTACATCTGGGTACCAGCACCTACACCGCCTGTGCCTTTCCCCCATCACTACATCTACACTTCCCTGGGACTCCAGCTCCACCTGTGGGGAGCTTCACCATCTTTGCTGCACAACACCATCAGTCCCAGAGGATCTGCATGCAGCGTCGGCCTAACATCTATGTTGCCGAACACCACAGGTGGCGTCAAACTATCTATATAAACTCTTTACCATTATACCACGCCATTTACATGGGCGCCCAGGGCCACTATCTGGGTCACCGCTGCTGTGACACATCCCACTGACACCGGTCCGGTACCGAGTACCCCACAGCCCTGGGAGGGCGACCAATATGCCGACTGCTGATCTGGCGGCGTTATTCCCACGAACCTCCAAACAGCGTCCATGAAGGCAAAGTTTTTGGTTTCCGGGGGCAGTATGATTGCAAAGCTGAACCTTAAAGGAATGTCCAAAAGGGCACCACCAGGAGTGGAGCCTGTGGCTTAATTGGACTCCACCCGGGAAACCACAACCATGCCACCTAAAGAAAAGATGCACACTTTGGAAGCTTTGTCGATTCTGTGTGTGGTGTGGTATGTGTGTTTGTAGTTGTGCTAGCGATTTCTCAGCTTTATTCCGTTAACAACCGAGACTCCGGCATGCCCCCGCAGTACGCGTCAAGCTTACTGGAGGGATAAGCGAGGCTCTGGCATGTGAGATCGAGCAATAACAGGTCTAGCATTCCCGTACATGTCCAGGGCTGCATGCACGCTACACTGAAAGGACCAGCTTTTGTCACTTACAGGTGCAGATAACCTGCTGAACTCCGTTAGTGATGGGGATCTGGGATTCAGATTATTCCCCGCGAACGATGATTTCCCAGTAAGTTCAGGTCAACCGCAATCCCGGAGTTAGGCCTAACAGTCATTCCTGAAAAAATTATGTGTCCAAACCACAGGTGCTGTAGCTTGCTTAACAGCTCGGCAGCCGTTCTCAGGCCCAGTATGGATTCAACAACATTGTAGAAAGTTGATAAAGGGTATAGTTTCACCGGATAACACGTATATATGTAGCCTAGTTTACACATTAAAAATATATGTCTATAGATCAGGAGGCAGACTCAGATGTTCTCAGGCCCAGTATAGATTTGACCAGATTGTGCAAAGATGAGAAAGGGTATGTTATCACTGGATACCAGGTATATATAGCATAGTTTAAACAAATAAAATCTCCGTGTTCTCAGTATGGATTACACAGCAATCTAAAAAGTGGAAAAAAGGAAATGCATTTGAGGCGTAAACAACTATATACTTTTGGTGTTATTTTTAAATCTTCATATATATTTCTGTCTCAGTAATACAGTCCAGCCTCTCCGCAATAGGAAATGAGATGCATACAATTACTGACATAAAGGCTAGTGATTGCAGAAATCTAGGAATTACTATTCACGGGAAAAACTTACGTCACAATTCTCATAGGCGATGCTGACCCTCAATTAATTTGTGTGTTGAGACAGTGAAAACTTTTTTTTGTGAATAGAGTCTTGCTGTATCGCACTTCCGTTGATTCCTCACTGTTACTCATCTCAATCAAATTTTTATCACAGGGAGCGATGTAAACATGGTGCTCACTGGCTATCATGATCTGTCACGTAACTTTGGAGTGCAAAAGACAGAAGCCACAGGCCGTAGGTAGGCGATTCTATTTGATTGGCATGAGAGGGCACATTTTAAAAGGTGCGCCGGAATGTCACACGTTTGTGAGTAGGAAAACTATGAAAGCTGATGGTAAACCACCACTGCATGTCATTGTGAGTCGAGGTCCATAAGAAATGGAAGCCATTGATCATCTGGAGCTAGAGCCCGGCCAGCAGGACAGGGCATAGCTACATCTTAACCATCATCTTTCAGTTCAATCAATTTGTAGTGGCAGTCCCAGTGAAGGATTTGACAGCCCAGACTACACAGTGGAGGAGCAGGGAGAGGTAAACATTGCAAATGCTGGGGCCCTGCCCAAGCAAGGGGGGCACACTCATGGGCGTTAGTACTGGCACTGGGCCCCTGATAGTACGGCGGTGTGTCTGACAGCGGGTGTGCACCACCACCGTCAGAGACACTTGATTGCACTATAAGGGACCCTGTGCCAGTGCCCGCGCCCAAGAGTCGGCCTACCCACCTGTCCAGGGCAATGGCACTCGCACGGTTTCGTGCGCTAGGTGGTGACCCCGGCCATGGGGGGGCAGCCCAGTTAGGGCGGTTTACAAAGTGACATATGTTGATGTGGGACATTCAGCTGCTGCAAAAGGCGAAATAGGTCAAGTTCGCGGAATAGGAGGAGGACCAAAGCAAGCCATTTTTCTAGCAACCTATGTGTCATCAAGGGAAGGTGGGACAAAATCCTTGGAAACCCATGCATGGTTCATTTTAACGAAAGTTAGATCATCCACATTTTGGGTTGACAGACGGGTCCTTTTTTCTGTCAGGATTGATCCAGCTGCACTGAAGACTCTTTCCGATAGCACACTTGCAGCTGGGCAATTCGAGCTCCTGTAAGGCATATTGTGCTAATTCAGGCCAGGTGTCCAGTTTAGCGGCCCAATAGTCAAAGGGGAATGACCTGTGCGGGAGAACATCGACATGGGAGGAAAAGTAGTTTGTAACCATAGTTGACAACTGCTGTCTCCTGTCACTTTCCATCGATGCAGTATTACCAGTTGTGTGAGCGGTACTTGAAAAATCAGTCCACAACATTGTCTTGAAACCCCTGTCTCCAACACCACTTCTGCTGTGTGCACCACGAACACCTCTGCCAAGCTGCCCACGGCCCGTACGGCTCGTGTGAGAACCATCACCACTGCTGTGTGCTGGGAATGCCTCAACCAACCGGTTTACCAGAGTTGCTTGTTTATTAGCCAATATTAGGTCAAGGTTCTCCTGTGGCATGATGTTTTGTAATTTGCCTTTATAGTGTGGATCCAGGATGCTGGCCAACCAGTAGTTGTCATCGTTCATCATTTTGGCAATGCGGGGGTCCCTTTTTAGGATCTGCAAGGCATAATCTGACATGTGGGCCAATGTTCCCGGTGACAATGATGCACTGCGAGTGCTGGTTGGAGGAGCACTTTCTGGCAAATCTACATCCCTCCAGTCACGCACAAACCCTGTACCAGACCTTGCCACGCCAACATTTTCACTTGCCCCACGAGATGCATCCTCCTCCACTAAGTAATCATCCCCATCATCATCCTCCTCCTCCTCTTCTTCCTCCACCTCGTCCAGGAGAGGTCCCTGAGCAGACAATGGCTGAATGTCATCAAGGATTCCCTCCTCCTCTTCCTCCTCGTCAACATTGGCTGCAGACGCCTGCTCCTTTAGGTGCGTCAAAGTTTGCATGAGCAGACGCATAAGTGGGATGCTCATGCTTAGGATGGCGTCGTCTGCGCTTACCAGCCGTGTGCATTCCTCAAAACACTGAAGGACTTTACATAGGTCTTTCAGCTTCAACCACTGCACACCTGTCAACTCCATGTCTGCTCTCAAAGTGCCTGGCCGTGTATCCTCCCTGCCTCTGTTCACACAGCCGCTCAACCATGTGCAGGGTGCAGTTCCACCTTGTTGCAATGTCGATAATGAGGCGGTGGTTGGGAAGGTGGGGCAATCGCTGCAGCTTCTGCATACGAATGGAGTGTACAGGCGACCGGCGGATGTGCGCGCACAGTCTTCGCACCTTCTGGAGCAGGGCTGTTAACTCCGGATAATTGTTGAGGAAGCACTGCACCACCAGGTTCAAGGTGTGAGCCAAGCAAGGTATGTGGCTGAGTTTTGAAAGGGCTATGGCTGCCACAAAATTACGGCTGTTATCACTAACTACCTTGCCTGCCTCAAGATGTATACTGCCCAGCCATGACTCAGTTTGTCGCTGAAAGTACTCGGCCAGCACCTCCGCGGTGTGTCTGTCGCCCAAACACATCATCCGCAACACAGCCTGCTGACGCTTTCCACTAGCTGCTCTATAGGGGGACACCTTGTGTGCAACAGTGGCAGCTGCAGATGGAGTGCTCGTACGACTGCGCTCTGTGGACGAGCTTTCGATTCTGGAGGAGGAGGAGGAGGGTCAAACGCCTACAGCCAACTGTTTCTTATACCGTGGGCTAGGCAGCACTGTCCCACCACCGCTGTCCCCTGTGGACCCTGCATCCACCACATTAACCCAGTGCACAGTGATGGACACGTAACGGCCCTGGCCATGCTGACTGGACCATGCATCTGTTGTGAGGTGCACCTTTCCACTCACTGACTGCTTGAGTTCATGGACAATGCGGTCTTTCAGATGATGGTGGAGGACTGGGATGGCTTTGCGAGAGAAGTGGCGACTGGGTAGGTCATAGCGTGGTACTGCATAGGCCATGAGTTCGTGGAAAGCTGCGCTTTCCACCAACCGATAGGGCATCATCTCTAACGAGATTAGTTTGGCAATGTGGGCGTTCAAACCCAGTGTACGCGGATGAGAGACTGAGTACTTTCTTGACCTACTCATAGTCTCTGGGAGGGTGAGCTGGACTTGAGAGCTGCATATGGTGGAACTAGCGGTGGACAGGGCAGACAGAGAGAGGGTTGATGATAGTGATGGAGTTGGTGTTCTTTCTGATAGCCTAGATTCAGTCTTTCGTTGATATAACAGTGGGATTCCCTGACTGCTTTGGCCTTGCAACGACATCTCAACATTTGCTGCTGTGCTAACCGGTGGGCTTACAGTGGGGGAAACAATGTAGTGTTGCTGACTACCTTCTTTGTGATCAGTTGCACATGTGGTACTTGAGGTTTGGTGTTGTGTCCACGCTTGCAAGTGCATGCTGGTTAAATGTCTAAGCATGCAACTGGTATTCAAATTTTTCAGATTTTTCCCTCGGCTAAAGGTCTTTGCGCACTTCTTACAGATAACCTTGGCCTGATCATGAGGATTTTGTTCAAAAAAGTGCCACACTGCACTCTTCCTACTTTGGAAGACATTTTTCGGCCTAGCACGCTGTGCTATTTTGACCGTCTGGGCAAGCTGTCCAGCAACTCTTTTGATTTTTGGAACCTGTCTTTGGAGTGCTCCGGGCCTGCCAGATAACAGCTGTTGCGATGTCGATGTCAGCTGTGGATGCTCCTCCTCATCTGAGCTATTGGAAGCAGCACCCTCTTCCCCCAATGGATGCCAATCTGGGTCAACAACTGGGTCATCCATCACCTCCTTTTTAATGTCATGTGCACCTTCCTCTGTGTCACCGTGTATGGTGGTATAGTATGCGGGAAGGGGCACCTGAGTCTCATCAGGGTCAGAATCTGGCTCATTGCACTGCAAGGACAATGTAGTGCTCTGAGTGAATGTACCAGCAGAATCATCTATCAGTGGAAGGACACAAGGAAAGGTGTGGTTCATGAACATGAGCCTCCAATGACGACTCAGTGCTTTTATTTTTTACAACTTCAGAAGAGGAGGCGATAGAGCTGGAGGCTGAGTCACCAATGTATGCCAAAACTTTTTCCTGAAGCTCTGGCTTTAAAAGCAGTTTGCCAACTCTTAGAAAACAAAGCCTTCGAGGCCTTGTGGAGCCAGACGATGACGCAGGCTCAACACCTCCTGCATTCGGTCCTATTTTGCTTTTGCCACTACCATCAGATCCACCACCAACACCATCATTACCAGCTGGCAACCCCCATTCAATTTCACGGCCTCTTCCACCAGCCTTCCTCATTTTTGGTAAAAATGTACACAAAATCCCACAAACTATATAATAATGTAAAACAAGGTGTATATAGGACAGGGGAGATGTAGAATTTCTGAACACACTTGTGGACACTGTTGGATTGTGTGAGGCCCAGTGAATATCACACTGCTATGTCACAGGCTTAATGTCGCAGGTGTGAAAAATGTCACTATAGGACAGAGGAGATGTAGAATTTATGAACACACTTGTGGACACTGTTGCATTGTGTGAGGCCCAGTGAATATCAGATCGCTGTGTCACAGGCTCAATGTCGCAGGTGTGAAAAATGTCACTATAGGACAGGGGAGATGTAGAATTTCTGAACACAGTTGTGGACACTGTTGGATTGTGTGAGGCCCAGTGAATATCACACTGCTATGTCACAGGCTCAATGTCGTAGGTGTGAAAAATGTCACTATAGGACAGGGGAGATGTAGAATTTCTGAACACACTTGTGGACACTGTTGGATTGTGTGAGGCCCAGTGAATATCACACTGCTATGTAACAGGCAGAAATTGGCTAGTGTATGACAAACTACAAGGTGTATATAGAATTGGGCAGAATAGGAATCTCCCTAGAGTGTAGGTCTGTAAGAACGGAACATGTCCTCGACTTATTCTTACAGAGTCACACACAGATAGCTTCACTGTGGCCGTGATAACAGCCGTTACACGGTACTGAGAGAGGAGCGTGCACGTACACCGCTGTCCGGTGTCCGTAAAATTGTCAAGCTCCGTGTTTTTTAAGTATACGGACTGACAGACGCTGTCTCTCTATAGTTTTGAATGTGATCAAACAGCAAATATACTTAACTGTTTGAAAACCAGAGAAAACTAGAAGGTGGAGGTCTGTAGGAACGGAACATGTCCTCGACTTATTCTTACAGAGTCACACACAGATAGCTTCACTGTGGCCGTGATAACAGCCGTTTCACGGTACTGTGTGAGGAGCATACACCGCTGTATGGTGTGAAAAAATGCACGCTCAGTACCTCACCAGGACAAAAAAAAATTTGGATTGCTTTTAAAAAAGCAGTTTGCAGAGCAGTGGGAAAACAGCAATGCAGCTATCAGGAAGCCTTATAAGGCAGCCTAACAACCAACACAGCTGATCCAGCAAAATATAGCCTCCACTTGCACTGCACACACAGTGACTGGTGTGTTGTACAGGCAAAATCGCTAGCAGCAGAAGCAGTTTTTGGTGTCTTCTTCCCTGCCTAACGCTCTCCCTACAGAATCAGCAGCAGCAGCAGCTCTCCCTATTCTGAGATCAGCATGAGTAACATGGCGGTCGGCGTGCACGCCCTTTTATACCCCGTTTCATGAAACCCGACTTTACCAAAAGTCGGCGACTTTTGAAATTTTTCGACCCGTTTCGCTCAACTCTAGTCCTGGCCTTTCCTGCAGCTATCAGCGATACCGGCAGGGGGGCCGGTCGCTGATCGCTGTCACACACAGCGATCTCGCTGGTGAGATCGCTGTTGTGTCACAAAAATTGTGACTCAGCAGCGATCTCGCTAGCGAGATCGCTATGTGTGATGGGGCCTTAAGTTTTGTTATTCACCACAGACTACACCTTTGTTTGGCTGTATTCAGCCCCTTTGCTGTTAAGCCTGGATATATGGTGATTTCTTGCAATTGTATTTCTGCTTTATATACAGAGTGTGATTTCCTTGTACTTGGCTTGTTCCAGGCTTTTTGTATGATGAAGTTATTGTAATATTTTGCACAAAAAATTATTATATTATCATGCACTCTGCACTTTATCCAGCCAGTCTGTTTAATCCACCAATGAATATCAGCAGCCTCTGTTTTTTAACCATTAATTTTTAATAAATGTTTAATAAAGTTTAATGTTTTAGTATTATTCTCTATGAGCATTCAGTTCTTCCTTTTTGTAGTTGTACTATACTGTGTGTGTGGGGGGCTGCACTATACTGTGAGTGGGGGGCTGCACTATACTGTGTGTGGGTGGACTGCACTATACTGTGTGCATAGGGGGCTGCATCATACTGTGAGTGGGGGCTGCATTATGCTGTGAATCAGGGGCCGCACTATACTGTGTGTGGGGGACTGCATTATATTGTGTAGGGAGCTGCATTATACTGCGTGGGGGCTGCATTATACTGTATGTGTGTGTGGGGCTGCATTATACTGTGTGTGACTGCGTTATACTCTATGAAGGTGCTGCATTATACTCTATGAGGGTTCTGCCGTATACTCTATGAGGGGGGCTGCAGTATACTGTATGATGGGGCTGCAGTATACTCTATAAAGGGGGCTGCAGTATACTCTGAGGGGGGCTGCAGTATACTCTATGATGGGAGCTGCAGTATACTCTGAGGGGCTGCATTATACTCTGAGAGGGCTGCATTATTCTCTGAGGGGGGCAGCATTAAACTTTGAGGGGCTGCATTATACTTTTAGGGTGCCAGATTATACTGTGTGTGTGGGGCTGCTGTATACTCTGAGGGGGGCTGCAGTATACTCTATGAGGGGAGCTGCAGTATACTCTGAGGGGCTGCATTATACTCTGAGAGGGCTGCATTATTCTCTGAGGGGGCTGCATTAAACTTTGAGGGGCTGCATTATACTTTTAGGGTGTCAGATTATACTGTGTGTGCGGGGCTGCAGTATACTCTGAGGGGGCTGCAGTATACTCTATGAGGAGGGCTGCAGTATACTCTATGAGGGGGGCTACACTATACTCTGAGGGGGGCTTCACTATACTCTGATGAGGGGTGCAGTATACTCTGGGGGGCTGCATTATTCTCTGAGGGGCCTACATTATACACTGAGGGAGGTACATTATACTGTGTGGGGGGGTTACAGTATGCTGTATGATGGGACTGCATTATACTCTATGAGGAGGGATGCAGTATACTTTATGAGGGGGCTGCATTATACTTTGAGGAGTTGCATTATACTTTGAGGGAGCTGGATTATACGGTGTGTGTGGCTGCAGTATACTCTGAGGGGGCTGCAGTATACTCTATGAGGGGCGCTGCTGTATACTCTGAGGAGGGGTGCAGTATACTCTGAGGCGGCTGCATTATACTCTTTGGGGGCTGCATTATACTCTGAGGAGCTGCATTATACACTGAGGGGTGTGCAGTATACTCTATGAGGAGGGCTGCAGTATACTCTATTAGGGGGGGCTGCGGTATACTCTGAGGGGTCTGCAGTATACTCTATGAAGGGGCTGCAGTATACTCTATGAGGAGGGCTGTAGTATACTCTATGAGGGGGGCTGCAGTATACTTTGAGGGGCTGCAGTATACGCTGAGGGGGCTGCAGTAAAAATTACAGACGCCTCTCATCTTTTTAAGTGGTGGAACTTGCACTATTGCTGACTGACTAAATACTTTTTTTCCCCACTGTATGTGTAAGTTGTGCAGAGAACATCAGATTATAAAATTGTTGTGTCAACAGGGTAAAAACAAATTGTATTAATTTGTGAACGTGTGGCACACTTTGAAGCATCCTTAATGCAAAGGACAGGTTTCTCATGGCAAGCTTCACAATGGTCTTTTCAGAGTTTCCTCTTCTTGTGATATTACCTTCTTTACTCTTTGGGTAACCTCTGCTGGAAAATATTGACCTGGCTGTGATGATATGGGCAGCATCAGTTTCAGAATTACTGGGACCCTCACCATCCTGAGTGCCAAACATTAGGGCACTGACTACCTCCTGAAACTGAAGAAAGGTCCTTGTATTGCCTGCAGGTCGAAACAGCAACAAGCCTTGTACAGTGCCATCTGTACAATGTGCACGGACAATTTTTTGTACCATACTTTAGCTTTTTGCATGGCATTGTATGGTTTGAGATCCTGATCTGTGAGATCTACAACTCCATGCACTTATTATAATCCAAGATACAATCTGGCTTTGCGACTTGTGTTGTGGCATATCGGACAGTGACAAGGGAGCTGTTGTCATGGTGTATGGTGGTCAAGAAAAGGACATCTCACTTATACTTGACCACCAGCATGTTGTCCCTGCATTGGGCTCTGCTGTCACCCTTTCTCAGCAGTAGGCCATTTAGCTGCTTAGGGAGGCCTCTTTGATTTCTTTGCACGGTGCCACATGCAACTGTACCTCTGATAAAAAGGGTCTTGAAGAGTGGGCTGCTGGTCTAAAAGTTATCTATTTAGAAGTGATAAATCTTATCTATCAGTTGGTGCAGCAACTCCCACACAATTTTCACACTCACCCCCAGAACAGGGGGACATTCAATGGGGTCAATCGGGGTGTCCTTCCCTTCATTGACCCTAAATTTGTGGGTACCCTGAGGCACTCTCGCACAGCTTGTACAGTTTAATTCCGTATCTCTTACTGGGCAGGTATTGTCGGAAATGAACCAGAAATTAATCTATACAGAAGTCCCTTTGGGGGTTGTACGCCTCAGCAAATTTTCTGCTGAAGTGTTCAACTACTGGCCAAATTTTATATAAGTGATCAAAGTTAGGATCATCTCAGGTAGGACATTGTGCATTATCACTATAATGCAAACATTTTTGGATCGTTTCAAATAATGTCCTTGTCATGGCCATACAAAATACTGGTGTTCTGTAGAGTATATCAGTACTTCAGTATTGCCCCTGTGTAGCACAAAACCCCATAATATCATATTTTCTGCTGCATTTGCAGGGGTCCATCTAGTGTATGATGATGTGGGATTTTGGGTGAAAAATTGATGGGCATACAAAGTTGTCTGGACCACCATAATATTTATTATTTCCTCACTGAAAAAGAATATGAAAAAGTTAATTTCAATGAGGCTGGTGGTGTCAAATTGGATTCCTGAGCTGCCGATGAAATATGGGATCGATTGCTGAAGGGGTTGCCTGGGTTCTAGGGCGCCTTGCTGTGACTCCCACCTCACTAGATGATGAGATGGAAGGGAAATAGAGGAATGTGGGATCTTCCTCACTGTCTGAATCCGTGTCGGAGGTAAAGAAAGCGTATGCCTCCTCTGGTGAATAGCGTCTTCTTGACGAATGTGCCATTTTTATTTTGTTCTTCAAAACACTGGGGATGTGTGTGCAACTGGTGCTTTTACATGTGTATTGTGTGGGGCTTGTTAAAAGGTTACTATTAATTATAAAAAGTAGAGAGAAAAACGTGGAGAGAAAAAAATGGAAAATGGAAAAATTTTGAAGAAACACCTGAAAAAAAAATGAAAAGGAAAAGCAGTAGATATATTAAAATTTTGTATAAAAAAATATAGTGACATTCACTACACTAATGCCTAACCTATAAAGTTACATGGTGCTAACTATTCTTTGGTTTTTGCAAAAGAAAAATGGACAACTTTAGCAGCTATCCCTCATTAGGAGGGATAGCTAATACTAGTGAAGAGAGAGAGAGGATTGCTAGAAGGGATAGCTAATACTAGAGAATAGAGAGAGGATTCAAAAAGATATAAATAAACTGGAATTAACAGGGAAAAATACAAAGTACTACATCTGGGCAATAAAAATGAAAAAACATACAGAATGGGAGGAATAGGGCTAAGCAACAGCACATGTGAAAAAGACTTGGGTATACTAATAGATCATAAACTAAACATGAGTCAACAGTGTGATGCAGCAGCAAAAAAAGACAAATACAATTCTGGGGTGTATTAAAATAAGCATACAGTCTAGATCATGTGAAGTCATTATCCCCCTCTACTCCTCTTTGGTCAGACCTCATCTGGAATACTGTATCCAGTTTTGGGCACCACATTTTAAAAAAGACATCAACATACTAGAGTAAGTTCAGAGGAGAGCGACCAGATTGGTCACCGGTCTGCAAACCATGTTCTATGAAGAGCGGTTACAGGATTTGGGAATGCTTAGCTTGCAAAAAAGAAGACTGAGAGGAGACTGAATAGCTGTCTACAAATACCTTAAGGGCTGTCACATTGTAGAAGGATCATCTTTATTCTCATTTGCACAAGAAAAGACTAGAAGCAATGGGATGAAACTGAATGGGAGGAGACAGTTTAGATATTAGAAAAAACTTTTTGACAGTGAGTGGAACAGGCTGCCACGAGAGGTGATTTCTCCTTCAATGGAAGTCTTCAAACACACGCTCCCTTGGAAAAAGCAGAATGCGAAATGCGCGTTGGGGTGCCACGGCCATTAGAGGTATGGTATATTGCATCCAGCAACAATAATTTTCCTTCCCCCTTAGTTCTCTGTGTCCCATCCCTGCATGTCTTCACTATTGCACTTTTTTTTAGCATATAATATCTACATATCTGGGCAAAAATTTCTGAGAAAACTCTAATTTTGGGAAATTTTGCTGTGATTCCAGAGTATGGCTTATATATAAGTGGCCTTTTTTCCACCTGCTAAATGTACTTTGTGCAAATTATATTCTTTTCTACTATGCAAGCACCTTTTTATATTTTATGGTCTTTAAAAAGCCAGTTTCTCTGACTATGTATGCACTTGCTAGCACTTTATATTTAGACCACCTTATCACTTAGAGATTTCTCTTTTAGAATTTTCTTGTGCAAAGTTCATTATTTACATACGCATTTTCTAGTTGCTGTATCCTCTATGACTATTTTTTTTTTGCATTTTGTTGTCCCCATTTTTTAAATCATTGTATAAATTTTTAAGCATTATTGAATAAAAATTCTTTGTATTATATGGTATTAAAGCTTCCTCATCTTCTTTTTTGATAATTTTGTATTCGGAGGCTACCACTAGGCATATTATAAATTTTGAAGTCTAGTCTTCAAACAGAGGCTGGACTGACATCTGTCTGGGATGACTTAGGCTGGGTTCACACGTAACGCAACTCTTGCAGAAATTACCGCGAGAATTCTGGAATTCCATTCTGCGGGAAAATCGCATTTTAAATTCCCGCGATTTTCCCGCGGAAAAACTAGCATTTTGCAAGCGTAATTAGCTTGCAGAATTGCTAGCGTTTTCCAAGCGATCTGTAGCATCGCTTGGAGAACTGATTGACAGGTTGGTCACACTTGTCAAACATAGTGTTTGACGAGTGTGACCAACTTTTTACTATTGAGGCCGCCTATGCGGCATCAATAGTAAAAGATAGGATGTAAAAAATAATTTAAAAAAATATATATTGTTATTCTCACCTTCCGAAGTCCCGCGCAGCCTTACCGCCTCTCTCCACGCTACCGGTCTCAGTAGTCCTTTGCGTGAACTACCGAGATGACGTCCGTTCTCGCGGGATCGCGACGTCTCGCGGTCATTTGCGATGACGTCGCGCGAATGACCGTGAGACTTCGCGATCCCACGAGAACGGACGTCATCGCTCGCAAAGGATTACTGGGACCGGGAGCGTGGAGAGAGGCGGGAAGGCAGCGCGGGACGTCGGAAGGTGAGAATAACAATATTTTTTATTTTAAATTCTATTTTTTTCAGGGATATGGTACCCACAGCCCGGAGGACAGTCTCCTCTCCTCCGGGCCGTGGGTACCATCCGCAAATGTTCTGCTTACTTTTCGCATGGTGTGCACAGCCACATGCGGAAAGTAAGCAGAACAAAGCATTCCAATGGGTGTTGGATCGCCGCGATTCCGCAAAATTAATGAGCATGCTGCGTTTTTTACTACGAAGCGATTCTGCCGCGGTAAAAACCGCAGCATTAGCACAGCATTGCGGAATCCCATAGGAATGCATGGGATGCTTATTTTTCGTGTTTTCGCGGCAAAATCGCGCGGTTAAAACCGCCGTGGAAACGCGAAAAAAACACCACGTGTGAACCCAGCCTTACTGTTTCCTGCTTTGAGCAGGGGGTTGGACCAGATGACCCAGGAGGTCCCTTCAAACTCTACTATTCTATGATTCTATGAACATTCCGAGGTACGCTCCCATAATGCACTAGCTAAAAATTTACTTGGTGCTAACTATTCTTTTTTTTTGCAAAAGAAGCTGGGCGTCACTAACAATGTGATGTATGCTCTCCTTATGCACTAGCTAAAAATTTACTCAGCGCTACCAATTCATTTTGTTTTTGCAAAAGAAAAATGCTACCTCCCTACTTCTAAAGCTACTCTGTACTATTTTTTTTTCTAAAAGAAAATAAGATGTCACTAACACTGAGATAGCAACTCTAAGGCGCCACATCCCTATCTATGAAACTAAGCTGTACTAACTACAAATTTTTTTTTCTAAAATAAACAAAATTGGACTTCACCTACACTGCGACATCCGATACACTAACTATCCAAAAAAGAAAAAGCCCCTTGGCGCAGTCTCAGACCAGCATCGATACTGATCAGAACACTGAGGCTACAGGAATAGCAAAAATGCTCAGTGCAGGACGCCATGCTCATGAAGAAAAAAGCGTATAGAAAGTGTGGGGAATCTCGCGCCTAATCCCTGCAATCGCACAATTTTACTTACTTTGCCTGCTATGGGCATTGGCTTCATTGTTCTTTTGCGCAGGCGTCAGCAAGTCACTGTTGCTGAAGCAGTAGTGCAGAAGATTAGTGAAGACACTGCTCATAAAAGGGTGGATTCCGGCACCACAACCTCACGTCACGTGGCACTGTGACTTGCTTGGCAGGGGGAATGTATGCAAATTTACTCCAGAGGCAGAGTTTTCTTCCATGAACCGCCTGTCCCGAAGCCTGCAAGAAATAATTAACAAAAAAGATTAAAAATCTATTTTTCAGCAACAATATCGCAGCTATGAGGCGTATGGGTAGGACTATTTTAACAATTCTATGACCTGTATGCCCATAGTAATAGCTTAAAAGTGTCTCAGGGGGTGACATAGTCCCTTTAATGTACTCGCCTACCACCGCTCTGTCCGGGATCCAGTTCCATTCTGCTCCGCTTCTCTAAGACGTCACCATTCTGCAGACTCTCCGGGTCACACTGCGCTCAGCGTGACATACTGTAGAAGTGGTTTTTACAATGTAAGTCTATGGAGCGTCAGAGAAAGGCTCCACACAATTAATTAAGCACTTCTTTAAGAGATGGTCATATTGCGGTTTTGCGAGATAACAATAGGTAGTCATGCTGAAATCAGTGAGTTATGCTCTATGTAAATCATTTGCAATAAATCACATTGACAGTTTTTCATGTACTTGTCAAGATGAGTGTACTTATAAATGGGTACTGACAGCTGGGCACATGTCACAGAAAGGGAAGCACAGCAGAATTGTGCAGCACTATGTGTGTAAGTGAAAACATATAGCACTTACCCGCGGTGAGGAATGTACTCAGTAACAGCTATCACCACCACTGGCCTATGGGGGAAAATAGATCTAGCGAAGACTCTGATACCTTTTATTAACTCAACATGACAGTTATTTACACAAGTAGTCACATCCAGGATCGGAAACATTTCTGTTCTGTCTCATGTTACTTACCACGATGGGGATGGAAATGAAATACACTTCAAATCCCAATAGAATCTATTAAGAAATCTCAGCCTTTCCATAAATGTTTTATTAAATTTACAATGCACTGAAATCAAACAGGAAATTGCATGATCTTCTGCAAGTTCGAACCATAGCTTGCACTGGTTGGAGGATGCAGTGAAACGATGGTGAAGTGATTGTGTATTTCCAGAAGCTACACAGTATTTCCGTTTAAAAAAAAAGTGCATTGTAAATAGAGAAGAGCAGATGCAACTTGAAATAAACTGCAAAGATCCATGACATGAAACTTGATGTGCTCTATTCCTCTGCATAGAAATATTTCACATGCCATAAATAATCATATAGGTCATGTATATGGCTGAAATACTGAGATGTTTTACAGCAGATGCAGCCAGCTGCCAAGTTGGTATTGTAGTGTGGCTAATGGTCGCATAATCGATGGAAGGTATGTGTCACAGAGATGGCTTGTCTCTGTGATGTAACCCAGAGTATTTTTCTCTAGTGCATGAAAGCACTAAGAGGTTTGTTTGTTGCAAGTGGGTCCAGGTTGCAGGTGGCTATGAGAGATGGGCGGGTCTGGATATCCACATACCTCACCTCTGGGTGTGGCTACAGCCTATTTAATGGAGGCTGTTGTTTTTCACATGGTCTGTGACTGGAGGCATGGAGCCTTCCAGTGTGTGTTCTACTGCGACACTGACCTGAGCAGACGGACCCGCTGTGCTTTATGAACTGAATGTTTTTCTGTTTGTTTCCATTTTGTGCCACAGACGGCCATCTTTTGTTTACTTGAACGTAAGCAGGTTTGTGGAGCAAATAAACCTGAAGGACATTTTTATGAAAACTGCTTCCTGTGCTTACCTCAACCCACGGCTAAGTGACTAAAACCTTACAAGTGGAGGAGAATGCAGGCAGCGTTCCAGCCGAGACATGTGACTGCTACAGGAGGAACTGCATGACCTGGGTTAAATCTGTTACAAGCCAGCAAGCATCACCAGACAAAATGGAGGACCGGCTGAAACACTTGGTCCAGTCGCAGCAGCAACAGCAAGAGACCAACAGGCTGTTATTACAGCAGATTCAGCAGAGCCAGCAGGAGCAACGGCAGCAGATGCAGCTTCTGGCAACCGCCATCCAGGGCAGAACAAGCGCCCCAACCCCAGGTCTGGCTGATGACACCCACGTCCAGAAGGCGGTAAGGAGGGCTTTTGCAGAAAATGACTCCCAGTGATGATGTTAAGGCCTTCCTGACGGTGTTTGAGATGGTCGCTGAGAGGGAACTGGGTACTGGCAAGTACCCATGCTGACGCTCTTTCCCGAGTAGATTACTGCCCACCAGCGCCCGGGCGAGATGAAGAGTTGGAAGCTATAAAGGTTCCAGAGTTTGGAGGGACTGCCAGGATGATGGCAGCGACGCGGGAAACAGTTCAAGAAAGTACACCCGAGAATTGGTTGGAACAACCCCATGATGAGTGGGTCCGAATACAACAAGAAGATCGAGAGGTAGCTCAGCTGAGACGGTGGCTCATAGCTGAACAGGTGCCCGGCCAGAGTGAAAGGGCAGCCATGTCCCCTGAGATGTTACAAATGTTGCACTAGTGGGAGTGGCTACAGTTACGGGATGGTATCTTGCACAGAAAAGTGTACCTACAATCTGAACTGAGTTTCGTTTGGCAAACAATCATCCCCTCGTCTCTGGTGTAACAGGTGGCTAAGGAAGCGCATGAGAAGGGAGCACACTTCGGGACGGAAAAAACATTCCAATGGCTTCAACGGTTATTCTATCATCCCCACATGAGAACCGTAGTGGAAAGAGTGTGTCAGCAGTGCCGGAATTGTGAACTAGTCAAGCCGCCGGAACAGCGAGCCCCCACAGAAACAGTGAGGTCCTCTGGCCATAGACTACTTGACGATTGGCCCAGCACATCAGGGCTATAAGCATTGCCTTGTGATGATCGACCACTATTCCAAATTTGCTGTGGTCACGCCCACTCGGGACCAGACTGCCGAGTCTGCGGCCTATGCTATCTGTAAACATTTCATTCAAGTGTACGGGTGTCCCAAGCGAATCCATTCTGACCAAGGAGCCTGCTTCCTAGGGAAGGTGATGGAAGAGTTACATCAGTTGTACAAAATCGATAAGTTTCGAACCACCCCTTTACCATCCACAGGGGAACGGAGCTTGTGAGAGATTCAACCGCACCCTGATCCAGATGCTGAGGTCACTTGAAGAAGATCAGAAAGAGTGCTGCACTGAGTCTGTCTCCGAATTAGTGTGGGCGTACAATAACCGCAAACACAGTACCACAGGATTCACGCCCTATTCACTGTTCTTCGGTCGACCCGGGAAGGGACTGACTGAATTGGCGCTAGAGCCTGAGGAGGACTTTCCGCGGACGGGGGTGTACTCCTGGGTTCGAGAACATCGTCGCCGGCTACGGACCATTCAACAGCTGGTGCAGAACCGACTCCGTGGATTGGAACACTCTCAGGTCACTCCCCGGAAGGGGGCAGCCCTATGACCAGGGGATCGAGTCTTAGTAAGGGAAAAGGGCCCTAACAACAAATTGGAGTGTCGGTGGGAGAAGAGCCCGTATAGGGTGAAGCGACGGCTCGATGGAGGGGTACCCGTCTATGAAGTTCAACCTGAAACAGGTGAAGAACTCCCCAACGTACACTACATCGGAATATGCTACGTCCCTGTTTATCTCGAGACCCTCCAGTAGTGCCAACTGCCCTGCTGGTCCCGGTGGCTGAATCAGTGATCGTTGCTGAAGACGAAACCCGGAAACAGGGCTGGTGCCTGAAGCTACGGGAGTAACCGAGGAAACTCCAACTTCCTCTTTTCCAGTGGCTGATTCCACAACCTCCACTGATCTGAGACGTTCTGAACGATCAACGGCAGGTATGCCCCCCAGACGCTACAACCAGGACGAATTCATCTGGCAGCTAATTGTTCGAGGTCTGGACGATTGTCAGCAGGCACTCCAGAAACTCTCACCCGTGGAATGGCGTGCTCAAAGAGAGGGGGAATGTAAGGTGAAGCCCTGAAGGCGCCGAGGGGTAGTTGCCTTCCCAGCTCCATGCCCGGAACCATTGAGAAGGGGGTTAGGTTCCCCGGGGGACACTTTAGGAGATTGCACTGAAGCCAGGAACAGGAAGAGGGAAGGCCCGGGAGTGGGAAAACTGTGTGCGCTTTCCTCAGAGCAGCGCAAAGGCCTGAGAGGAGAGGACGCTGACGCAGGAGGGGAGAGTACACGGGTATAGCCGCTGGAGTAAGAGGGACCGCGGGCACAGGCGGTGGTCAGTGAGTACGTGAAGCCTGGTACTGCACTGTTTGGAAGGTTGCTGATTCCCCTCCTTGATAAGACGTCGCCCCACAAAGAGACTGTGTACCGCGACCAGACGCTTCCTCGCAGAGAGACCAGGCTAACTGCTGAGACTCTCCCCTGTGACCGAGGGGCATTTAGTAATGGGACAGTGACCTGTACGGAGAGACTGTGTTACGTACAGGGTCGCAGTGACTGGTGTGTTAAAGCAGATCCCCTGACCTTGGTGGGAGAACACCGCTGTCTAAGCAGAGAGAAGGACTTGGAGCAAAGGGGAATACCGTCAGCCTCAGACCCCTTCGGTTCCTGCGTTAACCCCTCATACCCCAGCTGGACTACATCAAGGGCCCCGGAGACAGAGGACAGCAAGCACTGCTGGTGTCTCGGTGCCAACATTGGACAAGAGTGATCCCTGCAACCAAGACCCCTGAGGACTGATAAGTTCGCCTTATAGGAAAATAACTTTTATACTGTTTGCATACCGTATATTCCTCTCTGTTGTTGATATAACCTGTTCCCATCATATTCACTTCTATACTGTCTGTTTCACCAGTATTCCTCCTTGTAAATAAACCTCCTTTTACTGTTGGTCCGCCTGCTCCGTGGTGACATAGACCTCTCCTGCACGTTATTACATTATAAAAGCAATTTTCAAGTCCCAAGGCCTCATATTGTTGTTTGGCAACCATTATGGGAAATTGTATCTACCTGTGTAAAGGGACGGATTTAAAGGTTTATTCTGGAGCTGCTCACTTCCAGAAGGTGAGTGACACCAATGACATTATGTATGCAGATCCCTGCCTGGTCACATGCACCTGTATATGTTATCTCCTGCCTGGTCACATGCATCTGTATATGTTATCTCCTGCCTGGTCACATGCATCTGTATATGTTATCTCCTGCCTGGTCACATGCACCTGTATATGTGATCTCCTGCCTGGTCACATGCACCTGTATATGTTATCTCCTGCCTGGTCACAAGCATCTGTATATGTTATCTCCTGCCTGGTCACATGCACCTGTATATGTGATCTCCTGCCTGGTCACATGCACCTGTATATGTGATCTCCTGCCTGGTCACATGCACCTGTATATGTTATCTCCTGCCTGGTCACATGCACCTGTATATGTGATCTCCTGCCTGGTCACATGCACCTGTATATGTGATCTCCTGCCTGGTCACATGCACCTGTATATGTGATCTCCTGCCTGGTCACATGCACCTGTATATATGATCTCCTGCCTGGTCACATGCACCAGAGGCATTACCAGAGTGATACAAGTAGATCAGGAGAGCAGGCTGTCTGCCTTTACATGTCTCACACTGGTAATGCTCCCTTTAATTTACAATAAGTTCAGAATGCAGATTCTCAGCTAGATCTGTGTCATTTTAGATTAAACCCGCCTATTTAAGTCTGAGAGTGCACAAAAGAAGTAGGAATCCATACGGATTAATCATATAGAATCTAATTTATATGGATATATTGTAACTTTTAGCTCAATGGGTATAAGAACATTTTCATTTTTTTTTTTTATAAGGGAGAACCACTGATGCTAAATACTGATACATACCAAACACATAGTAAAGCTATCACATGGAGCAAACAGAAAATTAGACTGTTTTTTTGGGTATGAGAAAAATCACTGAGGTCTGACTGGGGCCTATGTTATTACAGACCACATATTAGTCAGGACAAGAATTCTTAGCAAACTGATTTTAGATGTCTTTCATTTTAGAACAGTTGTAGAGAAAATTTAAACAGGAAGAAAAGATAGTGCAAATGATATCATATGAGTCCTTATTGTCTATGCAAAAATATTTAAATCTGCAGTTTAGCTGCATAAGACAACATTGCACAAAAATACCATATTTACTATTTTATCAGGTTTACTGCATCCATGGCTGACTATAAATACATGATAAAGCGGGTCTATATGTAGGATACAATAAACTGTAGGAGTAAAATCTATACGCTATATGCTGCAGTACGCTATATGCTATAGTATGCTATATGCTGTAGCACGCTATATGCTGTAGTATTCTATATGCTGCAGTACACTATATGCTATAGTATGCTATAGTACGCTATATGCTGTAGTACGCTATACGCTGCAGTACGCTATACGCTGTAGTATGCTATATGCTGTAGTACCCTATATGCTGTAGTATGCTATATGCTGCAGTACGCTATATGCCGTAGTACGCTATATGCTGTAGTACGCTATATGCTGTAGTACGCTATATGCTGTAGTACGCTATATGCTGCAGTATGCTATATGCTGTAGTACGCTATATGCTTTAGTACGCTATATGCTGTAGTACGCTATATGCTGTAGTATGCTATATGCTGCAGTATGCTATATGCTGTAGTATGCTATATGCTGTAGTACGCTATATACTGTAGTACGCTATATGCTGTAGTATGCTATATGCTGTAGTACGCTATATGCTGTAGTACGCTATATGCTGTAGTATGCTATATGCTGTAGTACGCTATATGCTGTAGTATGCTATATGCTGCAGTATGCTATATGCTGTAGTACGCTATATGCTTTAGTACGCTATATGCTGTAGTACGCTATATGCTGTAGTATGCTATATGCTGCAGTATGCTATATGCTGTAGTATGCTATATGCTGTAGTACGCTATATGCTGTAGTACGCTATATGCTGTAGTACGCTATATGCCGTAGTACGCTATATGCTGTAGTACGCTATATGCTGTAGTATGCTATATGCTGCAGTATGCTATATGCTGTAGTACGCTATATGCTTTAGTACGCTATATGCTGTAGTACGCTATATGCTGTAGTATGCTATATGCTGCAGTATGCTATATGCTGTAGTACGCTATATGCTGTAGTACGCTATATGCTGTAGTATGCTATATGCTGTAGTACGCTATATGCTGTAGTACGCTATATGCTGTAGTATGCTATATGCTGTAGTACGCTATATGCTGTAGTACGCTATATGCTGTAGTATGCTATATGCTATAGTACGCTATATGCTGTAGTACGCTATACGCTGCAGTACGCTATACGCTGTAGTATGCTATATGCTGTAGTACCCTATATGCTGTAGTATGCTATATGCTGCAGTACGCTATATGCCGTAGTACGCTATATGCCGTAGTACGCTATATGCTGCAGTACGCTATATGCTGTAGTATGCTATATGCTGCAGTTCGCTATATGCTGTAGTATGCTATATGCTGCAGTACGCTATATGCTGTAGTACGCTATATGCTGTAGTATGCTATATGCTGCAGTACACTATATGCTGTAGTACGCTATATGCTGCAGTACGCTATATGCTGTAGCACGCTATATGCTGTAGTACGATATATGCTGTAGTATGCTATATGCTGTTGTACGCTATATGCTGCAGTACGCTATATGCTGTAGTATGCTATATGCTGCAGTACGCTATATGCTGTAGCACGCTATATGCTGTAGTACGATATATGCTGTAGTATGCTTTGTGCTGTAGTATGCTATATTCTGTAGTACGCTATATGCTGTAGTACGCTATATGCTGTAGTACGCTATATGCTGCAGTGCGCTATATGCTGTAGTATGCTATATGCTGTAGTATGCTATATGCTGTAGCACGCTATATGCTGTAGTATTCTATATGCTGCAGTACGCTATATGCTGTAGTATGCTATATGCTGCAGTACGCTATATGCTGTAGTATGCTATATGCTGTAGTATGCTATATGCTGTAGCACGCTATATGCTGTAGTATTCTATATGCTGCAGTATGCTATATGCTGCAGTACGCTATATGCTGTTGTACGCTATATGCTGCAGTACGCTATATGCTGTAGTATTCTATATGCTGCAGTAGGCTATATGCTGTAGTATGCTATAGTATGCTATATGCTGTAGTACCCTATATGCTGTAGTATGCTATATGCTGCAGTATGCTATATGCCGTAGTACGCTATATGCTGTAGTATGCTATATGCTGCAGTATGCTATATGCCGTAGTACGCTATATGCTGTAGTATGCTATATGCTGTAGTACGCTATATGCTGTAGTACGCTATATGCTGTAGCACGCTATATGCTGTAGTATTCTATATGCTGCAGTACGCTATATGCTGTAGTATGCTATATGCTGTAGTATGCTATATGCTATAGTACGCTATATGCTGCAGTACGCTATATGCTGTAGTACGCTATATGCTGTAGTATGCTATATGCTGTAGTATGCTATATGCTATAGTATGCTATATGCTGCAGTACGCTATATGCTGTAGTACGCTATATGCTGTAGTACGCTATATGCTGTAGTATGCTATATGCTGTAGTATGCTATATGCTGCAGTACGCTATATGCTGTAGTACGCTATATGCTGTAGTACGCTTTATGCTGTAGTATGCTATATGCTGCAGTACGCTATATGCTGTAGTATTCTATATGCTGCAGTACGCTATATGCTGTAGTACGCTATATGCTGCAGTATGCTATATGCTGTAGTATTCTATATGCTGTAGTACGCTATATGCTGTAGTATGCTATATGCTGTAGTATGCTATATGCTGCAGTACGCTATATGCTGTAGTACGCTTTATGCTGTAGTATGCTATATGCTGCAGTACGCTATATGCTGTAGTATGTAGTATTCTATATGCTGTAGTATGCTATATGCTGTAGTACGCTATATGCTGTAGTACGCTATATGCTGTAGTATGCTATATGCTGTAGTATTCTATATGCTGCAGTATGCTATATGCTGTAGTATGCTATATGCTGTAGTACGCTATATGCTGTAGTACGCTATATGCTGTAGTATTCTATATGCTGCAGTATGCTATATGCTGTAGTATGCTATATGCTGTAGTACGCTGTATGCTGTAGTATGCTATATGCTGTAGTATGCTATATGCCGTAGTACGCTATATGCTGTAGTACGCTATATGCTGTAGTACGCTATATGCTGTAGTATTCTATATGCTGCAGTATGCTATATGCTGTAGTACGCTATATGCTGTAGTACGCTATATGCTGTAGTACACTATATGCTGTAGTATTCTATATGCTGCAGTATGCTATATGCTGTAGTACGCTATATGCTGTAGTACGCTTTATGCTGTAGTACGCTGTATGCTGTAGTATGCTATATGCCGTAGTACGCTATATGCTGTAGTATGCTATATGCTGTAGT